>NC_092101.1:53821744-53924835 GCF_045679555.1 Salvelinus alpinus
TAGTATGTAGAGTTCTGCTAGGAGTAAACCCAACCTGGTATGTAGAGTTCTGCTAGGAGTAAACCCAACCTGGTATGTAGAGTTCTGCTAGGAGTAAACCCAACCTGGTATGTAGAGTTCTGCTAGGAGTAAACCCAACCTGGTATGTAGAGTTCTGCTAGGAGTAAACCCAACCTGGTATGTAGAGTTCTGCTAGGAGTAAACCCAACCTGGTATGTAGAGTTCTGCTAGGAGTAAACCCAACCTGGTATGTAGAGTTCTGCTAGGAGTAAACCCAACATGGTTGCTGACTCCTTTACACTGCTACTGTTTACACTGTACCACACCTTTCTCTCTCCCTTTCTCTTCTCTCTCTCCCTTTCTCTTCTCTCTCTCCCTTTCTCTTCTATTCTCTCCCTTTCTCTTCTCTCTCTCCCTTTCTCTTCTCTCTCTCCCTTTCTCTTCTCTCTCTCCCTTTCTCTTCTCTCTCTCCCTTTCTCTTCTATTCTCTCCCTTTCTCTTCTCTCTCTCCCTTTCTCTTCTCTCTCTCCCTTTCTCTTACACTCTCTCCTGGAGGTTGGTTGATTGGCTGGCTGTCTAGGTACATGGATGGATGGATGGCCGTGAGAGAGAGAGAAAGACTCTGAGGCTGTATTTAGCAGTCAGGGGATTTGTGAGTTTGCTGAGAGACGCTGTGTGACACTGCCATGACAGCTGAACTGGTCTATGTATCCTTCCTTCCCTGGTGCTACAGGGAGACTCAGGAATTTATTGTCGCTCGAACATCAGCTTAACTAAGAATTCAGTGTGTGTGTGTGTGTGGGGGGGGGGGGGGGGGTACATTTGCACAGATTAACTCTATTGTTCCCTCCAAGCTGAACACCAAGCTCAGGGCCCTGGGTCTGAACACCAAGCTCAGAGCCCTGGGTCTGAACACCAAGCTCAGGGCCCTGGGTCTGGACACCAAGCTCAGAGCCCTGGGTCTGGACACCAAGCTCAGAGCCCTGGGTCTGAACACCAAGCTCAGAGCCCTGGGTCTGGACCCCAAGCTCAGGGCCCTGGGTCTGGACACCAAGCTCAGAGCCCTGGGTCTGGACACCAAGCTCAGCGCCCTGGGTCTGGACACCAAGCTCAGGGCCCTGGGTCTGGACACCAAGCTCAGGGCCCTGGGTCTGAACACCAAGCTCAGAGCCCTGGGTCTGGACACCAAGCTCAGGGCCCTGGGTCTGGACACCAAGCTCAGAGCCCTGGGTCTGGACACCAAGCTCAGGGCCCTGGGTCTGGACACCATGCTCAGAGCCCTGGGTCTGAACACCAAGCTCAGAGCCCTGGGTCTGGACACCAAGCTCAGGGCCCTGGGTCTGGACACCAAGCTCAGAGCCCTGGGTCTGGACACCAAGCTCAGGGCCCTGGGTCTGGACACCAAGCTCAGAGTCCTGGGTCTGAACACCAAGCTCAGAGCCCTGGGTCTGGACACCAAGCTCAGAGCCCTGGGTCTGAACACCAAGCTCAGAGCCCTGGGTCTGAACACCAAGCTCAGAGCCCTGGGTCTGGACACCAAGCTCAGGGCCCTGGGTCTGGACACCAAGCTCAGGGCCCTGGGTCTGGACACCAAGCTCAGAGCCTTGGGTCTGAACACCAAGCTCAGAGCCCTGGGTCTGGACACCAAGCTCAGAGCCCTGGGTCTGGATACCACCCTCTGTAAATGGATTCTGGACTTCCTGACGGGAAAACCGCAGGCTGTGAGGATTCACAACAACACCTCCTCCACACTGACTCTTAACACAGGGGCCCCCCAGGGGTGTGTCCTCGGCCCTCTGCTGTACTCTTTGTTCACCCAGGACTGCGTTGGTTTGCACCAACAGGCTCAGAGACACTCTTAACACAGGGGCCCCCCAGGGGTGTGTCCTCAGCCCTCTGCTGTACTCCCTGTTCACCCAGGACTGCGTTGGTTTGCACGACACCTACTCCATCATCAAGTTTTCTGACAACACAACAGTTGTAGGCCTAATACTACTGCTGCTTCGTCGAGAGCGTCCTGACCGGTTGCATCACGGCCTGGTAAGGGAAATGCTCCGTCCACGACCGCAAGGCCTACCAAACAGTACATCACTGGGACCGTGCTCCCACCTATCCAAGACATCTACTTGAAATGTTGCCTGAGGAAGTCCTGCAGTATCATCAACGAGGTCTGATACCAACAGGCTCAGAGACAGTTTCTATCTCCAAGCCATCAGACTGTATCAGAGCATGAGGTCTGATACCAACAGGCTCAGAGACAGTTTCTGTCTACAAGCCATCAGACTGTATCAGAGCATGAGGTCTGTTACCAACAGGCTCAGGAACAGTTTATATCTACAAGCCATCAGACTGCTGAACACTTGAACTGGTTCTCCACACCCTATCACTCTCTCTCTCTCTCTCTCACTCACTCACTCACTCACTCACTCACTCACTCACTCACTCACTCACTCACTCACTCACTCACTCACTCACTCACTCACTCACTCACTCACTCACTCACTCACTCACTCACTTACTCACTCACTCACTCACTCACTCACTCAATCACTCACATACACACACACACACACACTACACGTACATTCATGCTACACACACATCTCAACTGCTGCTACCAGTCTTTTATTATGATTGCTAAATGCTGCACAATGTAACCACTTATCCCCAACCCCCACTTCCCCAAAACGTGTCAATTATTGGACTATAAATTGTACCTTCCTGTTTTATATTGATGCTAAAATGTTTATTCTATTTGCTTTGTTTTGGATTCTTATAGATATATATATTCTTATTGTAGTTTCATTGTCAATACCTGCAAGTAAGCATTTTGTTGGCAGATAAAATACCAAATGTGTGTGTGTGTGTGCGTGTGTGTGTGTGTGTGTGTGTGTGTGTGTGTGTGTGTGTGTGTGTGTGTGTGTGTGTGTGTGTGTGTGTGTGTGTGTGTGTGTGTGTGTGTGTGTGTGTGTGTGTGTGTGTGTGTGTGTGTGTGTGTGTGTGTGCGTCTACATTTGAAGTGACTTGCGTAGAAGGGGGCTTGCTATGTACAGCCCCCAGCAGTGTATTTAGCTGTGTTGTATTATCAACACAGTGAAGACTTCCAAGGCCTCTGGCAGGTTAGAGAGCCCAGCCCTGTTGTGCCTGTCTGGGCTAGTCCCTCCACCCTGGTGCTTACCTGAGGAATTCTGCCTCCTTCAGACCCTTTTATATCTCCATTGATACCAGGGCAATAGGCTCCACGCTCATACAAAAGGAAGTGTATACACACCTTATCCCCTCTCCTCCACCCTCGCCTTCTTTTGGTGAAATATAGTAAGTTGTCTATGAGCCGAGGCTTTAGGTCTTTGTGCCCTCCTGGGCTTATTGCTTTGGGTCTTTAGGTCTCCTTTCCTCCCAGGTGGGAACGTTTGGGGAGTGTCCCAAAAAAATCGCACCCTATTCCCTATATAGTACACTAGTGTTGACATTCACACACACACACACACACCCCTTTACACTCATCATTTCCTGCTGGTCTCATGTACATATCTACCTCAAATACCTTATTATCTATCCTGATGCCTAGTTACTTTACCCTGCCTTCATGTACATATCTACCTCAAATACCTTATTATCTATCCTGATGCCTAGTCACTTTACCCTGCCTTCATGTACATATCTACCTCAAATACCTTATTATTATCTATCCTGATGCCTAGTCACTTTACCCTGCCTTCATGTACATATCTACCTCAAATACCTTATTATCTAACCTGATGCCTAGTCACTTTACCCTGCCTTCATGTACATATCTACCTCAAATACCTCTGTACCTCTACAAATTGATCTGGTACTGGTACTTCCTGTACATAGCTCCACATTGATCTGGTACTGGTACTCCCTGTATATAGCTCCACATTGATCTGGTACTGGTACTTCCTGTATATAGCTCACATTGATCTGGTACTTCCTGTATATAGCTCCACATTGATCTGGTACTGGTACTTCCTGTATATAGCTCCACATTGATCTGGTACTTCCTGTATATAGCTCCACATTGATCTGGTACTTCCTGTATATAGCTCCACATTGATCTGGTACTCCCTGTATATAGCTCCACATTGATCTGGTACTGGTACTTCCTGTATATAGCTCCACATTGATCTGGTTCTCCCTGTATGTAGCTCCACATTGATCTGGTACTTCCTGTATATAGCTCCACATTGATCTGGTACTTCCTGTATATAGCTCCACATTGATCTGGTACTCCCTGTATATAGCTCCACATTGATCTGGTACTTCCTGTATATAGCTCCACATTGATCTGGTACTCCCTGTATATAGCTCCACATTGATCTGGTACTCCCTGTATATAGCTCCACATTGATCTGGTACTGGTAATTCCTGTATATAGCTCCACATTGATCTGGTACTCCCTGTATATAGCTCCACAGTGATCTGGTACTCCCTGTATATAGCTCCACATTGATCTGGTACTGGTACTCCCTGTATATAGCTCCACATTGATCTGGTACTTCCTGTATATAGCTCCACATTGATCTGGTACTGGTACTCCCTGTATATAGCTCCACATTGATCTGGTACTTCCTGTATATAACTCCACATTGATCTGGTACTGGTACTTCCTGTATATAGCTCCACATTGATCTGGTACTCCCTGTATATAGCTCCACATTGATCTGGTACTGGTACTCCCTGTATATAGCTCCACATTGATCTGGTACTCCCTGTATATAGCTCCACATTGATCTGGTACTCCCTGTATATAGCTCCACATTGATCTGGTACTTCCTGTATATAGCTCCACATTGATCTGGTACTCCCTGTATATAGCTCCACATTGATCTGGTACTGGTTCTTCCTGTATATAGCTCCACATTGATCTGGTACTGGTACTTCCTGTATATAGCTCCACATTGATCTGGTACTGGTACTTCCTGTATATAGCTCCACATTAATCTGGTACTTCCTGTATATAGCTCCACATTGATCTGGTGCTGGTACACCCTGTATATAGCTCCACATTGATCTGGTACTGGTACTCCCTGTATATAGCTCCACATTGATCTGGCACTGGTACTTCCTGTATATAGCTCCACATTGATCTGGCACTGGTACTCCCTGTATATAGCTCCACATTGATCTGGTACTTCCTGTATATAGCTCCACATTGATCTGGTACTCCCTGTATATAGCTCCACATTGATCTGGTACTGGTACTCCCTGTATATAGCTCCACATTGATCTGGTACTCCCTGTATATAGCTCCACATTGATCTGGTACTGGTACTCCCTGTATATAGCTCCACATTGATCTGGTACTGGTACTTCCTGTATATAGTTCCACATTGATCTGGTACTGGTACTTACTGTATATAGCTCCACATTGATCTGGTAGTCCCTGTATATAGCTCCACATTGATCTGGTACTGGTACTTACTGTATATAGCTCCACATTGATCTGGTACTGGTACTTCCTGTATATAGCTCCACATTGATCTGGTACTCCCTGTATATAGCTCCACATTGATCTGGTACTGGTACTCCCTGTATTTAGCTCCACATTGATCTGGTTCTTCCTGTATATAGCTCCACATTGATCTGGTACTGGTACTTCCTGTATATAGCTCCACATTGATCTGGTACTGGTACTCCCTGTATATAGCTCCACATTGATCTGGTACTGGTACTTCCTCTATATAGCTCCACATTGATCTGGTACTGGTTCTTCCTGTATATAGCTCCACATTGATCTGGTACTTCCTGTATATAGCTCCACATTGATCTGGTACTGGATCTTCCTGTATATAGCTCCACATTGATCTGGTACTCCCTGTATATAGCTCCACATTGATCTGGTACTGGTACTCCCTGTATATAGCTCCACATTGATCGGGTACTGGTTCTTCCTGTATATAGCTCCACATTGATCTGGTACGGGTACTTCCTGTATATAGCTCCACATTGATCTGGTACTTCCTGTATATAGTTCCACATTGATCTGGTACTCCCTGTATATAGCGCCACATTGATCTGGTACTGGTGCTTCCTGTATATAGCTCCACATTGATCTGGTACTCCCTGTATATAGCTCCACATTGATCTGGTACTTCCTGTATATAGCTCCACATTGATATGGTACTTCCTGTATATAGCTCCACATTGATCTGGTACTTCCTGTATATAGCTCCACCTTGATCTGGGTCTACCTGTATATAGCGCCAAATTGATCTGGTACTTCCTGTATATAGCTCCACATTCATCTGGTACTGGTACTTCCTGTATATAGCTCCACATTGATCTGGTACTCCCTGTATATATCTCCACATTGATCAGGTACTGGTACTTCCTGTATATAGCTCCACATTGATCTGGTACTGGTACTTCCTGTATATAGCTCCACATTGATCTGGTACTTCCTGTATATAGCTCCACAATGATCTTCTACTCCCTGTAAATAGCTCCACATTGATCTGGTACTGGTACTTCCTGTATATAGATCCACATTGATCTGGTACTTCCTGTATATAGCTCCACATTGATCTGCTACTTCCTGTATGTAACTTCGTTCTTGTGTATTTTACTTTTTTTCATCCAGTGTTACTATTTTAAAACTCTGAATTTTAGGGAAGGACTCGTAAGCAAGCATTTCAGGGTAAATTCTACACCAGTTGGTTCATGGTTCAAAGTAGTGCACTATATAGGGAATAGGGCTCTGATCTAAAGGAGTGCACTATATAGGGAATAGGACTCTGGTCTAAAGTAGTGCACTATATAGGGAAAAGGTCTCTGATCTAAAGGAGTGCACTATATAGAGAATAGGACTCTGGTCTAAAGTAGTGCACTACATAGGGAATAGGGCTCTGGTCTAAAGTAGTGCACTATATAGGGAATAGGGCTCTGGTCTAAAGTAGTGCACTATATAGGGAATGGGATGCCATTTGGGACGTAGCCTTGCTTTGGTAGCAGCTGGGCTGGAATGGCTGCCAGCACAAAGAGGTCAGGAGCCATTTTGTGTGTGTGTGTGTGTGTGTGTGTGTGTGTGTGTGTGTGTGTGTGTGTGTGTGTGTGTGTGTGTGTGTGTGTGTGTGTGTGTGTGTGTGTGTGTGTGTGTGTGTGTGTGTGTGTGTGTGTGTGTGTGTGTGTGTGTGTGTGTGTATAGAGTGGTTGTGTAAACAGGTATAGTAGATGATTGCGTTATAAACGCAGCCCCACCCTGTCCTGCTGGCTAGGTGTGATATATAGAGGAGGAGGAGACAGCTGTATTCTGTAGCCTCAGGGATCGAAGTGGGCTTGGCAGGCAGGAAGTACTAGGTGTGTTCTGGAGGTACTGTAGAGGCCACTGTGAAGACAGAACATTAGGAGAAAATAAAAGCAGGATTAACCAAAAGGCAAGGATGGGGATTGTGAATGACCCACCGACAAGTCTCTATTCTTCCAACCACTGTCCTGTTCAGTATGCTACTGAGAAGGACTCAGGCTACCATTAATGCCCTGAGTGACAGAAGGGGAGAGAAGGAGAGTGAAGAGAGGGAGAAGAGAGAGGGAGACGAGAGAGGAAGAGGAGGGATAGAGGGATAGGAGAGAGAGGGAAAGAAGAGATAGGGAGAGAAGAGATAGGGAGAGGAGAGAGAGGGAGAAGAGAGATAGGGAGAGGAGAGATAGGGAGAAGAGAGAGAGGGAGAGGAGAGAGAGGGAGAGGAGAGGAGAAAGGGAGAGGAGAGAGAGGGAGAGGAGAGGAGAAAGGGAGAGGAGGGAGAAGAGAGGGAGAGGCTGTTGAAGTGTTCGGAAGGAAGTACTGTTGCTTAAGGTGTGTTCCAGAGGTCTCACTTGGCTGACAACAGAACATTAGAACAAATAAAATCAGGACAAATGGTGACTCAGCAATATTAAAAGCATGACCAACATTCAGGATGGGGAATGACTCAACTCTTTTAACTATTCTCCGTCAATATAACACACAGAGGGAGGGAGCAGAGGACAGAGAGGGAGCAGAGGACAGAGAGGAAGCAGAGGACAGAGAGGGGGAGAGAGGGAGCGGAGGACAGAGAGGGGGAGAGAGGGAGCGGAGGACAGAGAGGGAGCAGAGGACAGAGAGGGAGCAGAGGACAGAGAGGGAGCAGAGGACAGAGAGGGGGAGAGAGGGAGCGGAGGACAGAGAGGGAGCAGAGGACAGAGAGGAAGCAGAGGACAGAGAGGGGGAGAGAGGGAGCAGAGGACAGAGAGGGAGCAGAGGACAGAGAGGGGGAGAGAGGGAGCAGAGGACAGAGAGGGGGAGAGAGGGAGCAGAGGACAGAGAGGGGGAGAGAGGGAGCAGAGGACAGAGAGGGGGAGAGAGGGAGCAGAGGACAGAGAGGGAGCAGAGGACAGAGAGGAAGCAGAGGACAGAGAGGAAGCAGAGGGGAGAGAGGAAGCAGAGGACAGAGAGGGGGAGAGAGGGAGCAGAGGACAGAGAGGGGGAGAGAGGGAGCAGAGGACAGAGAGGGGGAGAGAGGGAGCAGAGGACAGAGAGGGGGAGAGAGGGAGCAGAGGACAGAGAGGGAGCAGAGGACAGAGAGGAAGCAGAGGACAGAGAGGGGGAGAGAGGGAGCAGAGGACAGAGAGGGGGAGAGAGGGAGCAGAGGACAGAGAGGGAGCAGAGGACAGAGAGGGAACAGAGGACAGAGAGGAAGCAGAGGACAGAGAGGGAGCAGAGGACAGAGAGGGAGCAGAGGACAGAGAGGGGGAGAGAGGGAGCGGAGGACAGAGAGGGAGCAGAGGACAGAGAGGAAGCAGAGGACAGAGAGGGGGAGAGAGGGAGCAGAGGACAGAGAGGGAGCAGAGGACAGAGAGGGAGCAGAGGACAGAGAGGAAGCAGAGGACAGAGAGGAAGCAGAGGGGAGAGAGGAAGCAGGGGACAGAGAGGGGGAGAGAGGGAGCAGAGGACAGAGAGGGAGCAGAGGACAGAGAGGAAGCAGAGGACAGAGAGGAAGCAGGGGAGAGAGGAAGCAGAGGACAGAGAGGGGGAGAGAGGGAGCAGAGGACAGAGAGGGGGAGAGAGGGAGCAGAGGACAGAGAGGGGGAGAGAGGGAGAAGAGGACAGAGAGGGGGAGAGAGGGAGCAGAGGACAGAGAGGGGGAGAGAGGGAGCAGAGGACAGAGAGGAAGCGGGGGAGAGAGGGAGCGGAGGACAGAGAGGGGGAGAGAGGGAGCAGAGGACAGAGAGGAAGCAGAGGACAGAGGGGGAGAGAGGGAGCAGAGGACAGAGAGGGAGCAGAGGACAGAGAGGAAGCAGAGGACAGAGAGGGGGAGAGAGGGAGCAGAGGACAGAGAGGGGGAGAGAGGGAGTGGAGGACAGAGAGGGGGAGAGAGGGAGCAGAGGACAGAGAGGGAGCAGAGGACAGAGAGGGAGCAGAGGACAGAGAGGAAGCAGAGGACAGAGAGGAAGCAGAGGACAGAGAGGAAGCAGAGGACAGAGAGGGGGAGAGAGGGAGCGGAGGACAGAGAGGGGGAGAGAGGGAGCAGAGGACAGAGAGGGGGAGAGAGGGAGCAGAGGACAGAGAGGGGGAGAGAGGGAGCAGAGGACAGAGAGGGGGAGAGAGGGAGCAGAGGACAGAGAGGAAGCAGAGGACAGAGAGGAAGCAGAGGACAGAGAGGGAGCAGAGGACAGAGAGGGAGCAGAGGACAGAGAGGAAGCAGAGGACAGAGAGGAAGCAGAGGAAGCGGAGGACAGAGAGGAAGCAGAGGACAGAGAGGAAGCAGAGGACAGAGAGGAAGCAGAGGACAGAGAGGGGGAGAGGACAGAGAGAAAGCAGAGGACAGAGAGGAAGCAGAGGAAGCAGATTCCTCTGAATTGTAATGGAGTGAGAGAAGCTATACAGGCTTATTTATCTTCCAATTGTGTTTTGATAAATATGATTCTGTATGATAGGAAAACTGAAAGGCATCGTGTGGTTGCACTGTAGATAACCCATCAGAAGTAGTCAATACCAGGTTGTGTTCCAATTTTCACTGGTCAAATACTACTAATCATTCAATGAGGCAGATGGCTCATTCATAACAAAACTCTTTGATATTGCCAACCACTTTCAGAACTGTTTTAATTGACAAGATTAGAAAACGTGGGCATGTCATGCAAACAAAATCAAACGCTGAGCCTTCATATTCATGTAAAACAGACCAACTCATGAAAGACAAGCCCTGTAGTTTTCTGTTCCACCAAGTGGGTGTGGAAGACGTGAAAAATATTATTGTCATCTATAAATAAGGACAAACCACCTGGTTCCCGACTACCTGGATGGTGAATTACTGAGGTTGGTAGCAGAATACATCGTGACTCCTGTTTTGCCACATCTTTAATCTAAGCCGAGAAGATGGAGTGTGCCCTCAGGCCTGGGGGGTGACAAAGGTCATTCAGCTGTCCAAAAAATAGCAGAGCACCCCTTTAATGGTTCAGACAGCAGACCAATCAGCCTGTTACCGCTTAACAAACTGTTGGGGAAAAAAGAGTGTTCGACCAAATGTTCTAATTTTTTTTTTAACCTTTATTTAACTAGGCAAGTTAGAGAGACACCACAACACTACATAAAGAGAGACCTAAGACAACAACATAGCAAGGCAGCAACACATGACAACACAACATGGTAGCAGCACAATCTATCACATCCATACGGCCCAGGCAGGAAGACTGGCCAGGCAGGAAGACTGTCCATTCAGATAGTACCCTAGTCTATCTCATCCATACTGTCCAGGCAGGAAGACTGTCCAGGCAGGAAGACTGTCCAGGCAGGAAGACTGTCCATTCAGATAGTACCCTAGTCTATCACATCCATACTGTCCAGGCAGGAAGACTGTCCAGGCAGGAAGACTGTCCATTCAGATAGTACCCTAGTCTATCACATCCATACTGTCCAGGCAGGAAGACTGTCCAGGCAGGAAGACTGTCCATTCAGATAGTACCCTAGTCTATCACATCCATACTGTCCAGGCAGGAAGACTGTCCAGGCAGGAAGACTGTCCAGGCAGGAAGACTGTCCAGGCAGGAAGACTGTCCAGTCCATTCAGATAATATCCGAGTCTATCTCACATCCATACTGTCCAGGCAGGAAGACTGTCCAGGCAGGAAGACTGTCCATTCAGATAGTATCCTAGTCTATCACATCCATACTGTCCAGGCAGGAAGACTGTCCATTCAGATAGTATCCTAGTCTATCACATCCATACTGTCCAGGCAGGAAGACTGGCCAGGCAGGACGACTGTCCATTCAGATAGTACCCTAGTCTATCACATCCATACTGTCCAGGCAGGAAGACTGTCCAGGCAGGAAGACTGTCCAGGCAGGAAGACTGTCCATTCAGATAGTACCCTAGTCTATCACATCCATACTGTCCAGGCAGGAAGACTGTCCAGGCAGGAAGACTGTCCAGGCAGGAAGACTGTCCAGGCAGGAAGACTGTCCAGTCCATTCAGATAATATCCGAGTCTATCACATCCATACTGTCCAGGCAGGAAGACTGTCCAGGCAGGAAGACTGTCCAGGCAGGAAGACTGTCCATTCAGATAGTATCCTAGTCTATCACATCCATACTGTCCAGGCAGGAAGACTGTCCAGGCAGGAAGACTGTCCATTCAGATAGTATCCTAGTCTATCACATCCATACTGTCCAGGCAGGAAGACTGTCCAGGCAGGAAGACTGTCCAGGCAGGAAGACTGTCCAGGCAGGAAGACTGTCCAGGCAGGAAGACTGTCCAGTCCATTCAGATAATATCCGAGTCTATCACATCCATACTGTCCAGGCAGGAAGACTGTCCAGGCAGGAAGTCTGTCCAGGCAGGAAGACTGTCCAGTCCATTCAGATAATATCCGAGTCTATCACATCCATACTGTCCAGGCAGGAAGACTGTCCAGGCAGGAAGACTGTCCAGGCAGGAAGACTGTCCAGGCAGGAAGACTGTCCCGTATGGATGTTTCAACATGATAATACAGTAATATGCCCATGATGAGACCCAGCTTCCTGTGTATTTCTGAGAGGAGAAGAAACATACTGAGAATGCTGTTGTTGCACGAACACATCACATTTTGATTTGGATTATTAAAGGACGAGGTTACATACATGTTACATACTGATTACATACAGGTTACATACATGTTACATACTGATTACATACAGGTTACATACAGGTTACATACAGGTTACATACAGGTTACATACTGATTACATACAGGTTACATACATGTTACATACTGATTACATACAGGTTACATACAGGTTACATACAGGTTACATTTATTTTTATTTTTTTATTTCACCTTTATTTAACCAGGTAGGCTAGTTGAGAACAAGTTCTCATTTGCAACTGCGACCTGGCCAAGATAAAGCATAGCAGTGTGAACAGACAACACAGAGTTACACATGGAGTAAACAATAAACAAGTCAATAACATGGTAGAAAAAAAAGAGAATCTATATACAATGTGTGCAAAAGGCATGAGGTAGGCAATAAATCGAATAATTACAATTTAGCAGATTAACACTGGAGTGATAAATCATCAGATGATCATGTGCAAGAAGAGATACTGGTGTGCAAAAGAGCAGAAAAGTAAATAAATAAAAGCAGTATGGGGGGTGAGGTAGGTAAATTGGGTGGGTAGTTTACAGATGGACTATGTACAGCTGCAGCGATCGGTTAGCTGCTCGGATAGCAGATTTTTAAAGTTGTTGAGGGAGATAAAAGTCTCCAACTTCAGAGATTTTTGCAATTCGTTCCAGTCGCAGGCAGCAGAGAACTGGAAGGAAAGGCGTCCAAATGAGGTTTTGGCTTTAGGGATGATCAGTGAGATACACCTGCTGGAGCGCGTGTTGCGGGTGGGTGTAGCCATCGTGACCAGTGAACTGAGATAAGGCGGCACTTTACCTAGCATAGCCTTGTAGATGACCTGGAGCCAGTGGGTCTGACGACGAACATGTAGCGAGGGCCAGCCGACTAGGGCATACAGGTCGCAGTGGTGGGTCGTATAAGGTGCTTTAGTAACAAAACGAATGGCACTGTGATAAACTGCATCCAGTTTGCTGAGTAGAGTATTGGAAGCTATTTTGTAGATGACATCGCCGAAGTCGAGGATCGGTAGGATAGTCAGTTTTACTAGGGTAAGTTTGGCGGTGTGAGTGAAGGAGGCTTTGTTGCGGAATAGAAAGCCGATTCTTGATTTGATTTTGGATTGGAGATGTTTGATATGAGTCTGGAAGGAGAGTTTGCAGTCTAGCCAGACACCTAGGTACTTATAGATGTCCACATATTCTAGGTCGGAACCGTCCAGGGTGGTGATGCTAGTCGGGCGTGCGGGTGCAGGCAGCGAACGGTTGAAAAGCATGCATTTGGTTTTACTAGCGTTTAAGAGCAGTTGGAGGCCACGGAAGGAGTGTTGTATGGCATTGAAGCTCGTTTGGAGGTTAGATAGCACAGTGTCCAAGGAAGGGCCGGAAGTATATAGAATGGTGTCGTCTGCGTAGAGGTGGATCAGGGAATCGCCCGCAGCAAGAGCAACATCATTGATGTATACAGAGAAAAGAGTCGGCCCGAGAATTGAACCCTGTGGTACCCCCATAGAGACTGCCAGAGGACCGGACAACATGCCCTCCGATTTGACACACTGAACTCTGTCTGCAAAGTAGTTGGTGAACCAGGCAAGGCAGTCATTAGAAAAACCGAGGCTACTGAGTCTGCCGATAAGAATATGGTGATTGACAGAGTCGAAAGCCTTGGCCAGGTCGATGAAGACGGCTGCACAGTAATGTCTTTTATCGATGGCGGTTATGATATCGTTTAGTACCTTGAGCGTGGCTGAGGTGCACCCATGACCGGCTCGGAAACCGGATTGCACAGCGGAGAAGGTACGGTGGGATTCGAGATGGTCAGTGATCTGTTTGTTGACTTGGCTTTCGAAGACCTTAGATAGGCAGGGCAGGATGGATATAGGTCTGTAACAGTTTGGGTCCAGGGTGTCTCCCCCTTTGAAGAGGGGGATGACCGCGGCAGCTTTCCAATCCTTGGGGATCTCAGATGATACGAAGGAGAGGTTGAACAGGCTGGTGATAGGGGGTGCGACAATGGCGGCGGACAGTTTCAGAAATAGGGGGTCCAGATTGTCAAGCCCAGCTGATTTGTATGGGTCCAGGTTTTCCAGCTCTTTCAGAACATCTGCTATCTGGATTTGGGTAAAGGAGAAGCTGGGGAGGCTTGGGCGAGTAGCAGCGGGGGGGGGCGGGGCTGTTGGCCAAGGTTGGAGTCGCCAGGAGGAAGGCATGGCCAGCCATTGAGAAATGCTTGTTGAAGTCTTCGATTATCACAGATTTATCGGTGGTGACCGTGTTACCTAGCCTCAGTGCAGTGGGCAGCTGGGAGGAGGTGCTCTTGTTTTCCATGGACTTTACAGTATCCCAGAACTTTTTGGAGTTAGAGCTACAGGATGCAAATTTCTGCTTGAAAAAGCTGGCCTTTGCTTTCCTGACTGACTGCGTGTATTGGTTCCTGACTTCCCTGAACAGTTGCATATCGCGGGGGCTCTTCGATGCTATTGCAGTTCGCCACAGGATGTTTTTGTGCTGGTCGAGGGCAGTCAGGTCTGGAGTGAACCAAGGGCTATATCTGTTCTTGGTTCTGCATTTTTTGAACGGAGCATGCTTGTCTAATATGGTGAGGAAGTAACATTTAAAGAATGACCAGGCATCCTCAACTGACGGGATGAGGTCAATATCCTTCCAGGGTACCCGGGCCAGGTCGATTAGAAAGGCCTGCTCGCAGAAGTGTTTTAGGGAGCGTTTGACAGTGATGAGGGGTGGTCGTTTGACCGCGGACCCGTGGCGGATACAGGCAATGAGGCAGTGATCGCTGAGATCTTGATTGAAGACAGCAGAGGTGTATTTGGAGGGCAGGTTGGTCAGGATAATGTCTATTAGGGTGCCCATGTTTACGGATTTAGGGTTGTACCTGGTGGGTTCCTTGATGATTTGTGTGAGATTGAGGGCATCAAGCTTGGATTGTAGGACTGCCGGGGTGTTAAGCATATCCCAGTTTAGGTCACCTAACAGAACAAACTCTGAAGCTAGATGGGGAGCGATCAATTCACAGATGGTGTCCAGGGCACAGCTGGGAGCTGAGGGGGGTCGGTAGCAGGCGGCAACAGTGAGAGACTTATTTCTGGAGAGATTAATTTTTAAAATTAGAAGTTCGAACTGTTTGGGCATAGACCTGGAAAGTATGACAGAACTTTGCAGGCTATCTCTGCAGTAGATTGCAACTCCTCCCCCTTTGGCAGTTCTATCTTGACGGAAAGTGTTATAGTTGGGTATGGAAATCTCAGAATTTTTGGTGGCCTTCCTAAGCCAGGATTCGGACACGGCAAGGACATCAGGGTTGGCAGAGTGTGCTAAAGCGGTGAGTAAGGCAAACTTAGGGAGGAGGCTTCTGATGTTGACATGCATGAGGCCAAGGCTTTTTCGATCACAGAAGTCAACAAATGAGGGTGACTGGGGACATGCAGGGCCTGGGTTTACCTCCACATCACCCGAGGAACAGAGGAGTAGTAGGATGAGGGTGCGGCTAAAGGCTATCAAAACTGGTCGCCTAGAGCGTTGGGGACAAAGAATAAAAGGAGCAGATTTATGGGCGTGGTAGAATAGATTCTGGGCATAATGTGCAGACAGGGGTATGGTGGGGCGCGGGTACAGCGGAGGCAAGCCCAGGCACTGGGTGATGATAAGAGAGGTTGTATCTCTGGACATGCTGGTCTCAATGGGTGAGGTCACCGCATGTGTGGGGGGTGGGACAAAGGAGGTATCAGAGGTACGGAGAGTGGAACTACAGGGTCCATTGCAAACCAAAACAATGATAATGATAACTAGCCTGAACAACAGTATGCAAGGCATATTGATATTTGAGAGAGACATACAATAAGGCATAAAGTGATTGCAGGTCTTGATTGGGAGAGCTAGCTAAAACAACAGGTAAGATAACAGCAGCAATAACAGGGTGCTAGTCTAACACAGCAACAACAGGTAAAAATGGCGACGACTAGGCAGAGAGGGTCGGATTAACTACACACAGATCCTGAGTTAAAGCACAGAGCCGACAGATAAAACACAAATAAACAGAATGGAGTACCGTGAATTAATGGACAGTCAAGCATGCATCAGCTATGTAGCCACGTGATCATAGTGTCCAGGGGGCAGCCGTAGATGGAGCAGGGAGGCCTCCACTAAGCTAGCACGCGGCGTTTAAAGTTAGTAGCCCGGGGGGTGGTCTGCTCAGACGGAGGGGGTCTGCTCAGACGTGGTCGTGTCGACAGAGAGTCCAAGCCGGATGGCGAAAGAGAGGTTGTGAATTGTAGAATTGTGTTTGCTAACTGGTGCTAGCTTCGTGGCAGTGGCGCTAGCTGCGCTAGCTGCAAGCTAGCTGTGAGGATCAGAAGTAGTGGCTCAGGGATTACGGCAGGAATCCGGCGTTGTTGTCGAGAGACAGTCCGATGCTGGTAAATTGGTGAGTAATATCCAGGCTAATAACAGGGCTGGTGTCTGTGCAGAAGGTAAGAGCTACTAGCAGCGGCAAAAAAAATGGCTAAATTAGCTTGTAGCTGATTTAGACCAGTTGTGATGGATTGGCAGGGCTCTGTGTCGGCAAAAAAAAAAAAAAGTCCAGTCCAATTGGCAAAAGAGGTATTGTAGCCCAAGAATTCGCTGGTAGACCTCTTCGGCTAGCCGGCAGATGGGCATAGCTCGAGGCTAGCTCAAGGCTAACTGGTGCTTGCTTCGGGACAGAGGTGTTAGCCAGTAGTAGCCACTCGGTTGCAGCTAGCTAGCTGTGATGATACGGTGTAATTGTCCAGAGCTTGCGTCAGGAATCCGGTGATGTGGTAGAGAAAAAGCAGTCCTATATGCTCTGGGTTGATATCGCGCTTGCAGACTGGCAGGTATTGGCCCGGTATTGAAGCTGGCTGTGTCCGAGTTGAGGGTGAAGACCGCAGCAGTGGCTAACTGACTACTAGCTAGTAGCTAGTTATCTGGCTAGCTTCTGATTGGGGTTACGGTTCTAAAGTATAAAAAAATAGCAGGTCCGTACCATATTGGGTGAGGCGGAATGTAGGAATGTATATTCAGTTCCTAGATGGAAAGTGAAATTAAAATATATACGAAATGTATACGAAAAATACGAAGACTATTTACACGGGACAAGACAAGACAAAGACACGTCCGACTGCTACGCCATCTTGGATACTGATTACATACAGATTACATACAGGTTACGTACAGGTTACATACATGTTACATACAGGTTACATGCAGATTACATACAGGTTACATACAGATTACATACAGGTTACATACAGGTTATATACAGGTTACATACAGGTTACATACAGTTTACATACAGTTTACATACAGATTATATACAGGTTACATACAGATTACATACAGGTGACATACAGGTTACATACAGGTTACATACATGTTACATACAAGTTACATACAGGTTATATACAGGTTACGTACAGGTTACATACATGTTACATACATGTTACATACAAGTTACAAACAGGTTACATACAGGTTACATACAGGTTACATACAGGTTACATACAGTTTACATACAGATTACATACAGGTTACATACAGGTTACATACAAGTTACAAACAGGTTACATACAGTTTACATACAGGTTACATACAGATTACATACAGGTTACATACAGTTTACATACAGATTATATACAGGTTACATACAGATTACATACAGGTTACATACAGATTACATACAGGTTGCATACAGGTTATATACAGGTTAAATACAGGTTACATACATACAAGTTACATACAGGTTACATACATACAGGTTACATACAGGTTACATACAGATTACATACATACAGGTTACATACATACAGGTTACATACAGGTTACATACATGTTACATACATGCAGGTTACATACATGTTACATACAGGTTACATACAGGTTACATACATGTTATATACAGGTTACATACAGATTACATACAGGTTACATACAGGTTATATACAGGTTACATACAGGTTATATACAGGTTACATACAGGTTATATACAGGTTACATACAGGTTACATACAGGTTATATACAGGTTACATACATGTTATATACAGGTTATATACAGGTTACATACAGGTTACATCAAATCAAATCAAATGTATTTATAAAGCCCTTCTTACATCAGCTGATATCTCAAAGTGCTGTACAGAAACCCAGCCTAAAACCCCAAACAGCAAGCAATGCAGGTGTAGAAGCACGGTGGCTAGGAAAAACTCCCTAGAAAGGCCAGAACCTAGGAAGAAACCTAGAGAGGAACCAGGCTATGAGGGGTGGCCAGTCCTCTTCTGGCTGTGCCGGGTGGAGATTATAACAGAACATGGCCAAGATGTTCAAATGTTCATAAATGACCAGCATGGTCAGATAATAATAATCACAGTAGTTGTCGAGGGTGCAGCAAGTCAGCAACTCAGGAGTAAATGTCAGTTGGCTTTTCATAGCCGATCATTCAGAGTATCTCTACCGCTCCTGCTGTCTCTAGAGAGTTGAAAACAGCAGGTCTGGGACAGGTAGCACGTCCGGTGAACAAATGACATACAGATTACATACAGGTTATATACAGATTACATACAAACTACATACAGGTTACATACAGGTTATATACAGATTACATACAAACTACATACAGGTTACATACAGGTTATATACAGATTACATACAAGTTATATACAGGTTACATACAGGTTATATACAGATTACATACATACTACATACAGATTACATACAGGTTATATACAGATTACATACAAACTACATACAGGTTACATACAGGTTATATACAGATTACATACAAACTACATACAGGTTACATACAGGCTATATACAGATTACATACAGGTTATATACAGGTTACATACAGGTTATATACAGATTACATACAAACTACATACAGATTACATACAAACTACATACAGGTTACATACAGGTTATATACAGATTACATACAAACTACATACAGGTTACATACAGGTTACATACAGGTTATATACAGATTACATACAAACTACATACAGGTTACATACAGGTTATATACAGATTACATACAAACTACATACAGGTTACATACAAACTACATACAGGTTACATACAGGTTATATACAGATTACATACAAACTACATACAGGTTACATACAGGTTACATACAGGTTATATACAGATTACATACAAACTACATACAGGTTACATGTGCAGTTTACTGTTGATTATTTGTGTTGACTGGTTCTGAATTTGTTATTTCAAGACTGTCATTCTGTTTCTCTGTGTGTTTACATGAGAGAAGGAGAGGGTGTGACTGTCATTCTGTTTGTCTGTGTGTTTTCATGAGAGAAGGAGAGGGTGTGACTGTCATTCTGTTTCTCTGTGTGTTTTCAGGAGAGAAGGAGAGGGTGTGACGGTCATTCTGTTTCTCTGTGTGTTTTCAGGAGAGAAGGAGAGGGTGTGACTGTCATTCTGTTTCTCTGTGTGATTTCAGGAGAGAAGGAGAGGGTGTGACTGTCATTCTGTTTCTCTGTGTGATTTCAGGAGAGAAGGAGAGGGTGTGACTGTCATTCTGTTTCTCTGTGTGTTTTCAGGAGAGAAGGAGAGGGTGTGACTGTCATTCTGTTTCTCTGTGTGTTCTCAGGAGAGAAGGAGAGGGTGTGACTGTCCTTCTGTTTCTCTGTGTGTTTTCAGGAGAGAAGGAGAGGGTGTGACTGTCATTCTGTTTCTCTGTGTGTTTTCAGGAGAGAAGGAGAGGGTGTGACTGTCATTCTGTTTCTCTGTGTGTTCTCAGGAGAGAAGGAGAGGGTGTGACTGTCATTCTGTTTCTCTGTGTGTTCTCAGGAGAGAAGGAGAGGGTGTGACTGTCCTTCTGTTTCTCTGTGTGTTTTCAGGAGAGAAGGAGAGGGTGTGCGTGTGTTCTGGGACCGGCTAAGGGAACCCTCATTCTCCTCTCGGTGGAACCCGTTCGCTACAGACTACCCATTCTGCACCTTTACCTATCACCCTGTCAGAAACATAGACCACAGCTTCACTGCTCTCTGTGATGTGAGTTTTGTGATGTGTACCATTCCCTACCACCCTACCATCTTACACCCTACCTCCCTACCACCCTACCACCCTACATATTCCATCCTACCTCCCTACATTTTACACCCTACCACCCTACCAACCGACATATTCCACCCTACCATCTAACACCCTACCACCCTACCATCTTACACCCTACTATTTTACACCCTACCACCCTACCTCCCTTTCACCCTACCATCTTACACCCTACTATTTTACACCCTACCACCCTACCATCCTACACCCTGCCATCCTACCTTTCTACACCCTACCATCCTACACCCTACCATCCTACACCTTACCATCCTACCACCCTACCATCCTACACCCTGCCAACCTACCATCCTACTACCCTACCATCCTACACCCTACCACCCTACAATCCTACACCCTGCCATCCTACCTTTCTACACCCTACCATCCTACTACCCTACCATCCTACTACCCTACCATCCTACACCCTACCACCCTACCATCCTACTACCCTACCATCCTACACCCTGCCATCCTACCATCCTACTACCCTACCATCCTACACCCTACCAACCTACCATCCTACACCCTGCCATCCTACCATCCTACTACCCTACCATCCTACACCCTACCACCCTACCACCCTACCATCCTACACCCTACCATCCTACTACCCTACCATCCTACACCCTGCCATCCTACCATCCTACTACCCTACCATCATACACCCTACCAACCTACCATCCTACACCCTACCATCCTACTACCCTACCATCCTACACCATACCACCCTACCACCCTACAATCCTACACCCTGCCATCCTACCTTTCTACACCCTACCATCCTACTACCCTACCATCCTACACCCTACCACCCTACCATCCTACTACCCTACCATCCTACACCCTACCACCCTACCATCCTACACCCTACCATCCTACTACCCTACCATCCTACACCCTGCCATCCTACCATCCTACTACCCTACCATCCTACACCCTACCAACCTACCATCCTACACCCTGCCATCCTACCATCCTACTACCCTACCATCCTACACCCTACCACCCTACCACCCTACCATCCTACACCCTACCATCCTACTACCCTACCATCCTACACCCTGCCATCCTACCATCCTACTACCCTACCATCATACACCCTACCAACCTACCATCCTACACCCTACCATCCTACTACCCTACCATCCTACACCATACCACCCTACCATCCTACACCCTGCCATCCTACCATCCTACACCCTACCACCCTACCATCCTACACCCTGCCATCCTACCTTTCTACACCCTACCACCCTACCAACCTACCACCCTACCACCCTACCACCCTACTCCCGGCCATCTTACCACCCTACGCCCTACCATCCTACCAACCTACCACCCTACGCCCAACCAACCTACCACCCTAATACTCTTTACCCTACCAATCTACCACCCTACCAACCTACCACCCTACCAATCTACCACCCTACTCCCGAACATCTTACACCCTACCATTCTACCAACCTACCACCCTAATACTCTTTACCCTACCAATCTACCATCCTACCAACCTACCACCCTACGCCCAACCTACCTACCACCCTACCACCCTAATACTCTACACCCTACCATCCTACCACCCTACGCCCAACTATCCTACCACCCTAATACACTTCACCCTACCAACCTACCACCCTACGTCCAACCAACCTACCACCCTACGCCCAACCAATCTACCACTCTACCAACCTACCACCCTACGCCCAACCAATCTACCACTCTACCAACCTACCACCCTACGCCCAACCATCCTATCCTACCATCCTACCACCCTAATACTCTACACCCTACCATCCTACCATCCTACCACCCTACGTCCAACCAACCTACCACCCTAATACTCTAAACCCTACCATCCTACCACCCTACGCCCAACTATCCTAACACCCTAATACTCTCAACCCTACCATCCTACCACCCTACGCCCAACCATCCTACCACCCTAATACTCTACACCCTACCATCCTACCACCCTACACCAGACCATTCAAATCAAATCAAATGTTATTGGTCACATACACATATTTAGCAGATGTTATAGTGGGTGTAGTGAAATGCTTGTGTTCCTAGCTCCAACAGTTCAGTAAAATCTAACAATTCACAACAATACACACACATCTAAAAGTAAAATAATGGAATTAAGAAACATATAAATATTAGGACAAGTAATGTCAGAGTGGCATTGACTAAAATACAGTAGAATAGAATACAGTAGAATAGAATACAGCATATACATATGAGATGAGTAAAGCAGTATGTAAACATTATTAAAGTGACCAGTGTTCCGTTTATTAGAGTGACCAGTGTTCCATTATTAGAGTGGCCAGTGTTCCATTATTAGAGTGGCCAGTGTTCCGTTATTAGAGTGGCCAGTGTTCCATTATTAGAGTGGCCAGTGTTCCATTATTAGAGTGGCCAGTGTTCCGTTATTAGAGTGGCCAGTGTTCCATTATTAGAGTGGCCAGTGTTCCATTATTAGAGTGGCCAGTGTTCCATTATTAGAGTGGCCAGTGTTCCGTTATTAGAGTGGCCAGTGTTCCATTATTAGAGTGGCCAGTGTTCCGTTATTAGAGTGGCCAGTGTTCCATTATTAGAGTGGCCAGTGTTCCATTATTAGAGTGGCCAGTGTTCCATTATTAGAGTGGCCAGTGTTCCATTATTAGAGTGGCCAGTGTTCCATTATTAGAGTGGCCAGTGTTCCATTATTAGAGTGACCAGTGTTCCATTATTAGAGTGGCCAGTGTTCCATTATTAGAGTGGCCAGTGTTCCGTTATTAGAGTGGCCAGTGTTCCGTTATTAGAGTGGCCAGTGTTCCATTATTAGAGTGGCCAGTGTTCCGTTATTAGAGTGGCCAGTGTTCCATTATTAGAGTGGCCAGTGTTCCATTATTAGAGTGGCCAGTGTTCCATTATTAGAGTGGCCAGTGTTCCATTATTAGAGTGGCCAGTGTTCCATTATTAGAGTGGCCAGTGTTCCATTATTAGAGTGGCCAGTGTTCCGTTATTAGAGTGGCCAGTGTTCCATTATTAGAGTGGCCAGTGTTCCATTATTAGAGTGGCCAGTGTTCCATTATTAGAGTGACCAGTGTTCCATTATTAGAGTGGCCAGTGTTCCATTATTAGAGTGGCCAGTGTTCCATTATTAGAGTGACCAGTGTTCCATTATTAGAGTGACCAGTGTTCCATTATTAGAGTGGCCAGTGTTCCATTATTAGAGTGGCCAGTGTTCCATTATTAGAGTGGCCAGTGTTCCATTATTAGAGTGACCAGTGTTCCGTTATTAGAGTGGCCAGTGTTCCGTTATTAAAGTGGCCAGTGTTCCATTATTAGAGTGGCCAGTGTTCCATTATTAGAGTGGCCAGTGTTCCATTATTAGAGTGGCCAGTGTTCCGTTATTAAAGTGACCAGTGTTCCATTATTAAAGTGACCAGTGATTCCATGTCTATGTATACGGGGCAGCAGCCTCTAAGGTGCAGGGTTGAGTAACCGGGTGGTAGCCGGCTAGTGATGACTATTTAACAGGCTGATGGCCTTGAGATAGAAGATATTTTGGCAGACTGTACCACCCCCTCGAGAGTCGGTACCAGGCAGTGTTACAGCCCGACAGGAAGCTCTCAATTGTGCGCCTCAATTTGTGAGGTTTTTAGTGGCCAAGCCGAATTTCTTTAGCCTCCTGAGGTTGAAGAGACGCTGTAGCATTTCAGATCATCAGTGATCTTCCCTCTCTCGCTCCCTTTCTCAACCGACAAGACACACAGCCATGCGCATTAGATCACATGCTGTGTCTCGACGAACTGTGCCGATTCAACATGTAGAATAGTCGGGAAATGAATAGAATATTGCAGCCGATGTTCTGTGTTCAGAGGCGATAGAAAGGCCAAACGCTGTTTTTAACTTTTCCTCATTCTGCCGTGTTTCTTCTACCTCTCTCTCTCCCTTCTCTCTTCCTCTCTCTCTCCCTCCTCTCTTCCTCTCTCTCTCCCTCCTCTCTTCCTCTGTATCTCCCTCCTCTCTTCCTCTCTCTCTCCCTCTTCTCTCCCTCCTCTCTTCCTCTCTCTCTCCCTCCTCTCTCCCTCCTCTCTCCTTCCTCTCTCTCCCTCCTCTCTCCTTCCTCTCTCTCCCTCCTCTCTCCTTCCTCTCTCTCCCTCCTCTCTTCCTCCCTCATCTCTCCCTCTCTCTCTTCCTCTCTCTCTCCCTCCTCTCTTCCTCTCTCTCTCCCTCTTCTCTCCCTCCTCTGTTCCTCTCTCTCCATCCTCTCATCCTCTTTCTCTCCCTCCTCTCTCTCCCTCCTCTCTCCCTCTGTCTCTCCCTCCTCTTTTCCTCTCTCTCCCTCCTCTCTTCCTCTCTCTCCCTCCTCTCTTCCTCTGTCTCTCCCTCCTCTTGTCCTCTGTCTCTACCTCATCTCTTCCTATGTCTCTCCCTCCTCTCTTACTCTGTCTCTCCCTCCTCTCTTCCTCTCCCTCCTCTCTCTCTCCCTCCTCTCTTCCTCTCTCTCTCCCTCCTCTGTCTCTCCCTCCTCTCTTCCTCTGTCTCTTCCTCTATCTCTCCCCCCTCCCTTTCTCAGATCCAAAGTTTCCGTGAGCAGCTGACGGAAGCAGCCCAGAAGGCCCACCTAAAGACGCCTGTCCCTGGCAAGGCCAACGGGGTCCTGGTGCTGAACCAGCCCCTGCTCATCGAGGCCTACGTGGGTCTCATGTCCTATATCGGCAACCAGAACAAACTGGGGTACAGTCTGGCACGGGGAAACGTTGGGTTTTAAACTAGGATTTTGTCTTTGTGCTTTTCAATGTACATTACTACTTCATTACTTAACCCTATTTTACAGTTTGTTTTCTTGGCTTGTTCAACTACAGTCAGTCTGAAATTTAAAGGTATGTAGTTTTCTATCATTTGGATTACCTAAAGGATAGTCTACTGTAATTTCATACACAAATTACCGTGCCAAATTCTTCCTGACAACACAGTCAATAAAGTTTTCGCATTACCATCCGTGACTGTACAACTCTGATTTACCATCCTCTAACTCAATCACTTAATGTACAAACAGACACCAGGCTCCCGAGTGGCACAGCTGTCTAAGGCATCTCAGTGCTAGAGGCGTAACCGGCCATGATTGGGAGTCCCATAGGGCGGCGCACAATTGGCCCAGCGTCGAACGGGTTAGGGTTTTGGCCCGGGGTAGGCTGAATTTGTTCTCCAGTTAAATAAAGGTTAAATAAATGAAATCCAGGAGCTTTACCTCTGTAGTTATTAATCATTCAGCTTTGCAATGGGAGCTTCTCCCTCCATGGTCATTTATGGTGCCCTATTCCCTATGCAGTGCACTACTTTAGACCAGGGCCCTATAGAACCCTATTCCCTATGCAGTGCACTACTTTAGACCAGGGCCCTATAGAACCCTATTCCCTATGCAGTGCACTACCTTAGACCAGGGCCCTATAGAACCCTATTCCCTATGCAGTGCACTACTTTAGACCAGGGCCCTATAGAACCCTATTCCCTATGCAGTGCACTACTTTAGACCAGGGCCATGCTGGTGTGTTTGTGTGTGTCTAAGAGAGACAGACAGACAGAGAGACAGATGCAGACAGACAGACAGACAGTATACAGATTAGTATTTGATAGCATTGCCTTTAAATGGTTTAACTTGGGTCAAATGTTTCGGGTAGCCTTCCACAAGCTTCCCACAATAAATTGGGTGAATTTTGTCCCATTCCTCCTGACAGAGCTGGTGTAACTGAGTCAGGATTGTAGGCCTCCTTGCTCGCACACACTTTTTCAGTTCTGCTCACAAATGTTCAATAGGATTGAGGTCAGGGCTTAGTGACGGCCAATCCAATCCAATACCTTGACTTTGTTGCTCTTAAGCCATTTTTCCACAACTTTGGAAGTATGCTTGGGGTCATTGTTCATTTGGAAGACCCATTTGCAACCAAGCTTTAACTTCCTGACTGATGACTTGAGATGTTGCTTCAATATATCCACATAATTTTCCTTCCCTCATGATGCCATCTATTTTGTGAAGTACACCAGACCCTCCTGCAGCAAAGCACCCCCACAACATGATGCTGCCACCCCCGTGATTCACGGTACTTCCAAAAAGTGCGATCTTTGTCCCCATGTGCAGTTGCAAACCATAGCCTGGATTTTTTATGGCGGTTTTGGAGCAGTGGCTTCTTCCTTGCTGAGTGGCCTTTCAGGTTATGTCGATATAGGACTCGTTTTAATGTGGATATAGATACTTTTGTACCGGTTTCCTCCAGCATCTTCACACGGTCCTTTGGTGCTGTTCTGGGATTGATTTGCACTTTTCCCACCAAAGTACGTTCATCTCATCTCTAGGAGACAGAACGCGTCTCCTTCCTGAGCGGTGTGACGGCTGCGTGGTCCCATGGTGTTTATACTTGCGTACTATTGTTTGTACAGATGACCGTGGCACCTTCAGGCATTTGGAAATTGCTCCCAAGGATGAATCAGACTTGTGGAGGTCTACAATTATTTTTCTGAGGTCTTGGCTGATTTCTTTTGATTTTCCCATGATGTCAAGCAAAGAGGCACTGAGTTTGAAGGTAGGCCTTGAAATACATCCACAGGTACACCTCCAATTGACTCAAATGATGTCAATTTTCAATGACATAATTTTCTGTAAAGGCACATTCAACTTAGTATATGTAAACTTCTGACCCACTGAAATTGTGATACAGTGAATTATAATTGAAATAATCTGTCTGTAAACAATTGTTGGAAAAATGACAATGTGTCATGTACAAAGTAGATGTCCTAACTGACTTGCCAAAACTATAGTTTGTTAACAAGACATTTGTGGAGTGGTTGAAAAACAAGTTGTAAAGACGCCAAACTAAGTGTATGTTAACTTCCGACTTCAACTGTACATTGGGCTCCACAGTTACATTCAGCCTGGGGCTGATTTTTCCTTGAGCGGACGCTTGGGGGGCCAGAATAAATCATTTGCAAATTGACCGCAAGAATCCCAAACAGATATACTATTTGACAGAAACAGAATAATTTCAAACCTTGGGATACGATCATGTGACTGGTTTCAGGAAACAGCAACATTCCCGCTAGTCATGATTGGCTAAAATAATGAGAGGACTGGACATGCCGAAAGATGAATTTGGATTGGTCTGACATATAGCACGTTTCTGTCAATTTGAGCTGGTCTTGTTTAACGCGGCTTTATTTATTTTTTTATTGCGTATTAAAACGGCAAAAGTGTTGTTCTCCACTTTCTGGAGGAGCGAGTTTTGAAATCAGTGGAATTAGAGTCTGATAGCTAAAGAGATGGAGAAAACACCTGTCTCTGGATTACATCTTCAAACTAAAGGGCAACCATGGCATCCGACTGGAGACGTGTCCATCCATAATCTATACGGGTCTAGCTAGCTACATTTTCAGATATTACACGTTTCTAATTTTGACAGAAAGTGGTTTCATTTCAAGTTAAAGTGTACTATTAGCTAGCTAACGTTAGCTGGCTCGTTAGCTAACATTACGTGTATGATCGTATTTTGTATCTCAGAGCCATTTGCATTGCTAGTTATAGCCTAATGTTAGCTAGCTAACATTGAACCTGATTGGTTAGCTACATGCAGATTCGAGCAGGGTAGTAAAGTCATGAGTTGGGATTATAGTTCATTGTTTAGCTAGCTAGCTGGCTAGCTACATGTTTTAACAAAATATTCCATTATGCAAGGGCTCCTGAGTGGCGCATCGGTCTAAGGCACTGCATCTCAGTGCTAGTCGCGTCACTACAGACACCCTGGTTCAAATCCAGCTGTATCACAACCTGCCGTGATTGGGAGTCCCATAGGGCGGTGCACAATTGGCCTGTAAAGTAACGTCATGAATGGGGATTATGGTTCATTGTTTAGCTAGCTAGCTAGCTAGCTACATGTCTTAACAAAAGACTCCACTATGCAAGTAACCATTTCGGGTGCATTCGTAAATTCAGTCTGGCCATCTACTCCGATTTCAGAGCACTGTGTGCCAGAGCGCAGAATAACTGATGAATTTACAAACGCTCAACACCCGTTGAATATGGTCAGTGTCAGTAAAAGTCGTCAAAAAAAGTAATTAAATTGTTGCCAGCAGCACAGTTACAGTCACCAACGCTCTGGATAACATGAAAACAGTGCCTTCGGAAAGTATTCGGACCCCTTAACTTTTTCCAAATTTTGTTAGGTTACAGCTTTATTTTCAAATGGATTAAATTTATTTTTTTCCTCATCAATCTACAGACAATACCACACAATGACAAAGTTAAAACAGGTTTTTAGAAATGTTGGCTAATTTATAAAATATAAAAAACTTATATCACGTGTACATAAGTATTCAGACCCTTTACTCAGTACTTTGTTGAAGCACCTTTGGCAGCAATTACAGCCTCGAGTCTTCTTGGGTATGACGCTACAAGCTTGGCACACCTGTATTTGAAGAGTTTCTCCCATTCTTCTCTGCAGATGCTCTCAAGCTCTGTCAGGTTGGATGGAGAGTGTTGCTGCACAGCTATTTTCAGGTCTCTCCAGAGATGTTAGATTGGGTTCAAGTCCGGGCTCTGGCTGGGCCACTCAAGGACATTCAGAGACTTGCCCCGAAGACAATCCTGAGTTGTCATGGCTGTGTGTTTAGGGTCGTTGGAAGGTGAACCTTCGCCACAGTCTGAGGTCCTGAGCCCTCTGGAGCAGGTTTTCATCAAGGATCTCTCTGTACTTTACTCCGTTCATCTTTGCCTCGATCCTGACTAGTCTCCCAGTCCATGCTGCTGAAAAACATCCCCACAGCATGATGCTTGCTAACCTTTCCCCACAGCTAAACTTGCTAACATTTCTTAAAACCTGTTTTTGCTCTGTCGTTATGGGGTATTGTGTATATTGGGTGAGGGAAAAACAAACAATGTAATCCATTTTAGAATAAGCCTGTAACGTAACAAAATGTGGAAGAAGTCAAGGGGTCTGAATACTTTTTTGATGCCCACAAGGTTATCAAACAATTACCATTCAAAATCCTTATTTTCCATATCTCCTAACCCTTAACCTTAACCCCTAACCCTTAACCTGACCCCAACCGTAACCCCTAACCTTGAACCCTTAACCTAACCTTAACCCTTAACCTAACCTTAACTCCTAACCCTTAACCTAACCCTTAACCTAACCCTAACCTTAACCCCTAGCCCGTAATCTAACCCCTAACTCTAACCCCTAACCCCTAACCCTTAACCTGACCCTTACCTTAACCCCTAACCCTAACCTTAACCCCTAACCCTAACCTTAACCCCTAACCTTAACCTAACCCTAACCCTAACCTTAACCTAACCCTAACCTTAACCCCTAACCCTAAACCTAACCCTTAACCTTTAATCTAACCCTTAACCTAACCCTAACCTTAACCCCTTAACCTAACCCTAATCTTAACCCCTAACGCCTAAACCTAACCCTTAACCCCTAACCCTGACCTTAACCCTTAACCCTAACCTTAAGCGCTAGGCCTATCAGTTGATCCAGAAGTCTTCACGAGGGTAGTAAAAACAAGGAACGTTTGGACAAGTGGGTACATATCGCCGGTCTCCACAAAAGACAAAAAGGTTATTAAATAACTTGGCTGAGAGCCGAGCACATAAAGCACCGTAGTCGGTTAGAGCCCTCCAGACGTATTTCACCGGGTTTCACAACTACATTAAAACTCACTTACTGCTTTTATGTTGTTGTTTCGCAAGAGGAACATTAAAACTAAGATGTCAATCAGTTTTCTGTACGGCAATTACACTGCGTTTTGATAATGGCTTGAGATGCCCATCCCATTGAATCTTGTTTGTTTATTATTGGACACAATACTGTAGCTAAAGTTTAGAAGGCTATAGTCCATATTACATACCTGAATGACTGTTTACATACCTGAATGACTGTTTACATACCTGAATGACTGTTTACATACCTGAATGACTGTTTACATACCTGAATGACTGTTTATACACCTGAATGACTGTTTATACACCTGAATGACTGTTTACATACCTGAATGACTGTTTACATACCTGAATGACTGTTTACATACCTGAATGACTGTTTATACACCTGAATGACTGTTTACATACCTGAATGACTGTTTACATACCTGAATGACTGTTTACATACCTGAATGACTGTTTACATACCTGAATGACTGTTTACATACCTGAATGACTGTTTATACACCTGAATGACTGTTTACATACCTGAATGACTGTTTACATACCTGAATGACTGTTTATACACCTGAATGACTGTTTACATACCTGAATGACTGTTTACATACCTGAATGACTGTTTACATACCTGAATGACTGTTTATACACCTGAATGACTGTTTACATACCTGAATGACTGTTTACATACCTGAATGACTGTTCGGTGATGGGTTATTGTAATGCCTCTGTCGTCATCTTTAGCTATAATAAAGGTAGAGTATCTCCGATGTGTTTTTTCTCTGTTGGTTTCCTTGGGAGACCACAATTGCCTGTTTTATTCATCATGTTGTGAAGGTGTGTTTTTATGGCCCTGAAATTACCCCCCCACACCACAGGGAGGCGCTGTGGGGGAAAACAAATATGATTTCATGGATCTTTGGCATAGAAAGTGCAGAATAATCAGAATACTTCTAGCACTGTGGTGTAGAGCTCTGTTGTTTATTTCAAATCATGAACAAAGAAGTAGTTCTCAACTACTTCAACTACTTCAAAAATGTTATTTTACCTTTATTTAACTAGGCAAGTCAGTTATGAACAAATTCTTATTTTACGATGACGGCCTACCCCGGCCAAACCCTACCCAAACCCGGACGACGCTGGGCCAATTGTGCGCAACCCTATGGGACTCCCGATTACGGTCGGTTGTGATACAGCCCGGGATCGAACCAGGGTCTGTAGTGACACCTCTAGCACTGAGATGCAGTGCCTGAGACCTCTGTGCCACTCGAGAGTTGTAAGCTTCCATTTCTCTATCTAAGCTGTAGATGATGGTACATTAGGTCACTATCTATTGGTAAGTGACTACAATGACATGTTTTTCTCCATTTCAGTCTCTGTCTCTCTCTCTCTCTCTCTGTCTCTGTCTGTCTGTCTCTGTCTCTGTCTCTGTCTCTGTCTCTGTCTCTGTCTCTGTCTCTGTCTCTCTCTCTCTCGCGCTCTCTCGTCGCTCTCTCCCTCTCCCTCTCACTCTCACTCTCTCTCTCACTCTCTCTCTCCTGTTTTCATAATAAACAACTAAGTGTTTTTATAAGGCCGTCTTTGAGTCTTCTTGACGATATGTGATTCGCTCCAAGCTAAGATATGAATTATTTTGGCAACATAAAAAAAAACATTGAAACAAAATTAATGGGAGCGTCCTTTCATGTTCATCTCATTAGACGTATTCATGTTGGATCTTTTCGATACTACTAGTATATTAACTGATTACAGCATATCGTCATGGAACCAGCACATCAGGTTTTATGGGTAATTAAACAGTAATCTCATCAGGTTTTATGTGTAATTAAACAGTAATTTCATCAGGTTTTATGTGTAATTAAACAGTAATTTCATCAGGTTTTATGTGTAATTAAAGATTAATTTCATCAGGTTTAATGTGTAATTAAAGATTAATCTCATCAGGTTTTATGTGTAATTAAACAGTAATTTCATCAGGTTTTATGTGTAATTAAAGATTAATTTCATCAGGTTTTATGTGTAATTAAAGATTAATCTCATCAGGTTTTATGTGTAATTAAAGATTAATCTCATCAGGTTTTATGTGTAATTAAACAGTAATCTCATCAGGTTACTGTTGTGTAATTAAAGATTAATATGTGTAATTAAACAGTAATTCCATTGTGTATCTCCTCATCGTACAAGATTTATACATATGTCAAACAAAAGATTTTACAAAGAATCTTGAAAATACTAAAAAGTCAAGTGATTTAGCATGGGTTGAAGGAGGCTTTGTAGCCGTCTGGGTTTAGAAAGGTAGAAAGATGTGCTTGATTTAGAAACTGCTGCTTTTAAAAAAGTGCCCGTGATGCTCACCTGTGCATTCAGGTGTGTGTCATTCAGGTGTTCTAGAACGTCTGCATGGGCGAAGGTGCCGAGCAGAGAGATTAATGACCTGAGAGGCGGTCTAATCAGCGTTCCATTCTGGGAAGGTAAACCTGCGCCGCGGGGGGAGAGAATATGGGCTGAACTTCACTCCAGTTATATTTACTAAAATAACATTTAACTGATCAACTGGCAGCTTTGTCTCTCCTATTCGTGACAGTAGGCAGAGATTTAACGTTTGAGGCTTTCTGCACGGCACACAGCAGACAAAACGATATCTGTGCAGTGTGGACAAAGTCATAGAGAGTAAGGCCAGGATCCAATCAGATCGCGTTAAATCAGCTATGCACCTTTTAATAAAGGCAATGTTCCCGCGTTTTTTCGGCTCAATAGGAAATGACCTTTAAATGGTGCATAGCCGACAGAAGGCAACCCGGATTGAATCCTGGCGTAATTGTACAAAAGTGTTGTTCAAGGGTAGTGCATCTGTGAATCTGATTCTACTGAGTGTCAGTGACCCCATTGTCAAATGACCTTTCTCTGTTGTAGGCTCTGTCGTGAAAGTGAGACCTTTCTCTCACTAGGCTCTGTCGCAGCCGGCCGCAACCGGGAGGTCCGTGGGGCGACGCACAATTGGCATAGCGTCGTCCGGGTTAGGGAGGGTTTGGCCGGTAGGGATATCCTTGTCTCAGTATGTAAAATGTAATAAAATGTATGCACTCTTCTGTAAGTCGCTCTGGATAAGAGCGTCTGCTAAATGACTAAAATGTAAATGTAAAATGTTGTAGAGTTCGTTGTGAATTCATCTGAACCACCCATTCAGTACGGTAGATGTTGTGGGTAAGATCCCAAAGTGCTTTTTACATTTTTTTGTTCTGTAAATGAGAAACAACATATCTGAGAAGAGGAACAGCGAAGTGTGAAGGATCCTTCTCCCCTACGTAGACGTCAGCGGCATTATATCGGCTGGCTGTTAGTCCTCTGCTGTTATGATCCCTAGTCAGCCCCAACTACTTCCTTATTGTTGGACGGTCAGCCCCACCTACTTCCTTATTGTTGGACGGTCAGCCCCAACTACTTCCTTATTGTTGGACGGTCAGGCCCAATAGGGAATAGGGTGCCATTTGAGACGTACTCCTTGTCAGTCCCAAGCCGTTGGATGGTTGGACTGATCTGAAACAAGAGTCCTTATTGCCCTGAAATGGAATGTGATTGGCTGTGTAAGTGATGGGGGCTTAAAGAAGCTCTCCAGAATGCCCATGACCCTGGCTGACCTCCAGCCTGCGTCCCAAATACAATGTTATTTGTCACATGCTTTGTAAACAACAGGTTTAGACTAACAGTGAAATGCTTACATACGGGCCTTACTTACTTACAAATAAGTGCTTACTCACCCTATGGGCCCTGGTCAAAAGTAGTATGCTATATACGGACTAGGATACCATTTGGGACTCTACCCACAATGAGCTGGGCTGCCTGGGATCAGTGGGATGCTTGGGGCGTCAGAGTAACTGTAGACACATTCTAGGAGACACGTGATCCTGATATGGCACGCAGCCTGCTCTGGTCTTCTTCCCAGGAACACTTAGTCAGAGCTCCTAGCTTCTAGATCAGGGAGGGGCCGCATCAATGTCCACAAACAAATAACAAAACAAACGTTTGGTGGGGTAATTCAGTCGGGGTTCTCAATTTACTGTTGGGATTAGAAAGGTAGAAAACACAAGGTGCAATTTCGAAATTTTGTTGTGTTTTTCTCTTGTTATGTCAGTCACTGACAGTCACTCAATTAGCCCATGTCAGCTAACAGTTTTTAAGATTGTTAATTTAGTTTAGCCATCAGCTATTTAAACTTGTAGTAATCATGGTTGAATTACTGACCCCTTGGGGTCGCCCATTGATTTTGTTAGTCACTCGTACTCAGATATCATATTAAAAACTGAAAACATTATTCTCCACCACATGGCACAATGGGTAGAATTACAGGATATGAGCTGTAAAACTGCACATTTTCCTGTCCACCACATGGCAAAATGGGTAGAATTGCATGACATTTTTTAATAAAATTGCAACATTTACTCTACGCCCCATTGTCACGGGTCATGGAATCTCCAGCCTCCATCTCCATGTCTGGCCTGTTTGTTCCGTAAACAAGCTGCACCTGTCCATGGAATGCTGGTTGCCAACCAACAATGGAATGCTGGTTGCCAACCAACAATGGAATGCTGGTTGCTAACCAACCAGACTATATGCTGTGACCCTCTCCCTGGCCTCTCTCTTCGTCTCTCTTTTTTCCATCCGCAATGTGTGTTTGTGTGTGTGTGTGTGTGTGTGTGTGTGTGTGTGTGTGTGTGTGTGTGTGTGTGTGTGTGTGTGTGTGTGTGTGTGTGTGTGTGTGTGTGTGTGTGTGTGTGTGTGTGTGTGTGTGTGTGTGTGTGTGTGTGTGTGTGTCGTGCGTGCGTGTGCATAACAACGTGTTCCTAAGGATGTGTTTGGGCCAGAAGATAGACCAGATATCTGTCTATCTTGCTCTCAGACCAGGGTGATAGGTTTTCTCCAGGCAGCTGTCACTGTTGTGTCTGAAGCAGCACATGGATCTGAAGGGAACACTGGGCTGCATCCCAATTAGCACCCTAATCCCTATAGACTGTACTGTATATAGTGTCCTACTTTTGGTCGTGCAACAGGTCAGTTCCAAGTGGACTTGGAGATATTGATAAGATATATTGATAAGAGATATTTATTAGAGATATTGATAAGAACTGTTGATTAGAGCTATTGATAAGAGATATTGATTAGAGCTAGGTAAATGAGTGAACTGTTTGGATCAGGGGATTGTAAATATCAATGACATTTGTTTTAGATCTAGTTGACCTTCTGATCCCTGGAGACGAATGTGAAACCAGTAATACGGCAGCAAACTGAATCATCAACATATCACCTTTTCCACAGTGAAGTTTATGAAACGACGGCCTTGTAACTTGGGATGAAATTAGGAGACCCAAGCTATAGACTTCTGTAGCCATGTACAAATGACAGTTTGGTGCCAAACCTACCGAGGTGATTTATAATTTCTAGAATGTTTTAATTATATGCCCAGACTTTTCACTGTATTTTTAACAATTTGTACAGTCAGTTATCCTCACATACATTTATAACGGTCAATGACTTTAGTGTTAGTTTCCTTACGTGTTGCATCATTCCATTACATCGTTAGTTTACCTCAACTTGCACTGCTCATGTTATTGACCGTACGTTTGTTTGTGTGTAACTCTGTGTTGTTCTTTTTTGTCGCGCTGCTTTGCTTTATCTTGGCCAGGTCGCAGTTGTAAATGAGAACCTGTTCTCAACTGGCCTACCTGGTTAAACTATCATTATGACATCATGGTCACCTGGTTAAACTATCATTATGACATCATGGTCACCTGGTTAAACTATAATTATGACATCATGGTCACCTGGTTAAACTATCATTATGACATCATGGTCACCTGGTTAAACTATCATTATGACATCATGGTCACCTGGTTAAACTATCATTATGACATCATGGTCACCTGGTTAAACTATCATTATGACATCATGGTCACCTGGTTAAACTATCATTATGACATCATGGTCACCTGGTTAAACTATCATTATGACATCATGGTCACCTGGTTAAACTATCATTATGACATCATGGTCACCTGGTTAAACTATCATTATGACATCATGGTCACCTGGTTAAACTATCATTATGACATCATAGCCACCTGGTTAAATAAAGGTAAAATAAAATAGAAATGTTCGTGTGGTATTTTTTTAATCTACCAATTTGTGCTGAAAAAGAGACAAATATGAAAGTATTTTGTCCGACATGACTTTCTTTCCTTGGGGAAGGGATGCCTAGTCAGTTACACATCTGAATGCATTCAACTGAAATATGTTTTCTGGATTCAGCCCCTCTGAAAAGACATCCACAGCACCCAGCTGTTGTCAGGCAGAACGGCAGATTTTTTTCTCTCACTTTGGCAGCTCAGGGATTTGAACCAGAGCCTTTTCAGTTACTGGCCCAACCTCTTAACCACTAGACTACCACTGTAACGGCAGCCTTCCTCCTCTTCGTCTGAAGAGGTGTAACAGGGATCGGACCAAGACGCAGCGTAGTTTGTGTGCTCAACATATTTAATTACGAATTAACGTGAACACTTACAACAATACAAAATAACAAAATGTGGCAAACCGATACAGCCCTATCTGGTGCAGAGAAAACACAAAGACAGGAAACAACCACCCACAAACCCCAATCAGAGACAACACAAAACACCTGCCTCTGATTGAGAACCATATTAGGCCAAACATAGAAACAGACAAACTAGACACACAACATAGAATGCCCACCCAGCTCACGTCCTGACCAACACTAAAACAAGTAAAACACACAAGAACTATGGTCAGAACGTGACAACCACCCAGTTACTGACCCTACCTCTTAACCACTAGACTACCACCCAGTTACTGACCCTACCTCTTAACCACTAGGCTACCACCCAGTTACTGACCCTACCTCTTAACCACTACCACCCAGTTACTGACCCTACCTCTTAACCACTAGACTACCACCCAGTTACTGGCCCTACCTCTTAACCACTAGACTACCACCCAGTTACTGGCCCTACCTCTTAACCACTAGACTACCACCCAGTTACTGACCCTACCTCTTAACCACTAGGCTACCACCCAGTTACTGACCCTACCTCTTAACCACTAGACTACCACCCAGTTACTGACCCTACCTCTTAACCACTAGACTACCACCCAGTTACTGACCCTACCTCTTAACCACTAGACTACCACCCAGTTACTGGCCCTACCTCTTAACCACTAGACTACCACCCAGTTACTGACCCTACCTCTTAACCACTACCACCCAGTTACTGACCCTACCTCTTAACCACTAGACTACCACCCAGTTACTGGCCCTACCTCTTAACCACTAGGCTACCACCCAGTTACTGACCCTACCTCTTAACCACTAGACTACCACCCAGTTACTGGCCCTACCTCTTAACCACCAGACTACCACCCAGTTACTGACCCTACCTCTTAACCACTAGACTACCACCCAGTTACTGACCCTACCTCTTAACCACTACCACCCAGTTACTGACCCTACCTCTTAACCACTACCACCCAGTTATTGACCCTACCTCTTAACCACTAGGCTACCACCCAGTTACTGACCCTACCTCTTAACCACTACCACCCAGTTACTGTCCCTACCTCTTAACCACTAGACTAGCACCCAGTTACTGACCCTACCTCTTAACCACTACCACCCAGTTACTGTCCCTACCTCTTAACCACTAGACTACCACCCAGTTACTGACCCTACCTCTTAACCACTAGACTAGCACCCAGTTACTGACCCTACCTCTTAACCACTAGACTACCACCCAGTTACTGACCCTACCTCTTAACCACTAGACTACCACCCAGTTACTGACCCTACCTCTTAACCACTAGACTACCACCCAGTTACTGACCCTACCTCTTAACCACTACCACCCAGTTACTGACCCTACCTCTTAACCACTAGACTACCACCCAGTTACTGGCCCTACCTCTTAACCACTACCACCCAGTTACTGGCCCTACCTCTTAACCACTAGACTAGCACCCAGTTACTGACCCTACCTCTTAACCACTAGACTACAACCCAGTTACTGACCCTACCTCTTAACCACTAGACTACCACCCAGTTACTGACCCTACCTCTTCACCACTAGACTACCACCCAGTTACTGACCCTACCTCTTTACCACTACCACCCAGTTACTGGCCCTACCTCTTAACCACTAGACTACAACCCAGTTACTGACCCTGCCTCTTAACCACTACCACCCAGTTACTGACCCTACCTCTTAACCACTAAACTACCACCCAGTTACTGACCCTACCTCTTAACCACTAGACTACCACCCAGTTACTGACCCTACCTCTTAACCACTAGATTACCACCCAGTTACTGACCCTACCTCTTAACCACTAGACTACCACCCAGTTACTGACCCTACCTCTTAACCACTAGACTACCACCCAGTTACTGACCCTACCTCTTAACCACTAGACTACCACCCAGTTACTGACCCTACCTCTTAACCACTAGACTACCACCCAGTTACTGACCCTACCTCTTAACCACTACCACCCAGTTACTGTCCCTACCTCTTAACCACTAGACTAGCACCCAGTTACTGACCCTACCTCTTAACCACTAGACTACCACCCAGTTACTGACCCAACCTCTTAACCACTAGACTACCACCCAGTTACTGACCCTACCTCTTAACCACTAGACTACCACCCCGTTACTGACCCTACCTCTTAACCACTACCACCCAGTTACTGACCCTACCTCTTAACCACTAGACTACCACCCAGTTACTGACCCTACCTCTTAACCACTACCACCCAGTTACTGACCCAACCTCTTAACCACTAGACTACCACCCAGTTACTGACCCAACCTCTTAACCACTAGACTAGCACCCAGTTACTGACCCTACCTCTTAACCACTACCACCCAGTTACTGACCCTACCTCTTAACCACTAGACTACCACCCAGTTACTGACCCTACCTCTTAACCACTAGGCTACCACCCAGTTACTGACCCTACCTCTTAACCACTAGACTAGCACCCAGTTACTGACCCTACCTCTTAACCACTACCACCCAGTTACTGACCCTACCTCTTAACCACTAGACTACCACCCAGTTACTGACCCAACCTCTTAACCACTACCACCCAGTTACTGACCCTACCTCTTAACCACTAGACTAGCACCCAGTTACTGACCCTACCTCTTAACCACTACCACCCAGTTACTGACCCTACCTCTTAACCACTAGACTACCACCCAGTTACTGACCCTACTTCTTAACCACTACCACCCAGTTACTGACCCTACCTCTTAACCACTAGACTACCACCCAGTTACTGACCCTACCTCTTAACCACTAGACTACCACCCAGTTACTGACCCAACCTCTTAACCACTAGACTACCACCCAGTTACTGACCCTGCCTCTTAACCACTACCACCCAGTTACTGTCCCTACCTCTTAACCACTAGACTAGCACCCAGTTACTGACCCTACCTCTTAACCACTAGGTTACCACCCAGTTACTGACCCTACCTCTTAACCACTAGACCACCACCCAGTTACTGACCCAACCTCTTAACCACTAGACTAGCACCCAGTTACTGACCCTACCTCTTAACCACTAGGTTACCACCCAGTTACTGACCCTACCTCTTAACCACTAGACTACCACCCAGTTACTGACCCTACCTCTTAACCACTAGACTACCACCCAGTTACTGACCCAACCTCTTAACCACTAGACTACCACCCAGTTACTGACCCTACCTCTTAACCACTAGACTACCACCCAGTTACTGACCCTACCTCTTAACCACTAGACTACCACCCAGTTACTGACCATACCTCTTAACCACTAGACTACCACCCAGTTACTGACCCTACCTCTTAACCACTAGACTACCACCCAGTTACTGACCCAACCTCTTAACCACTAGACTACCACCCAGTTACTGACCCTACCTCTTAACCACTAGACTAGCACCCAGTTACTGACCCTACCTCTTAACCACTAGACTACCACCCAGTTACTGACCCAACCTCTTAACCACTACCACCCAGTTACTGACCCTACCTCTTAACCACTACCACCCAGTTACTGTCCCTACCTCTTAAACACTAGACTACCACCCAGTTACTGACCCAACCTCTTAACCACTAGACTACCACCCAGTTACTGACCCAACCTCTTAACCACTAGGCTACCACCCAGTTACTGACCCTACCTCTTAACCACTACCACCCAGTTACTGACCCTACCTCTTAACCACTACCACCCAGTTACTGTCCCTACCTCTTAAACACTAGACTACAACCCAGTTACTGGCCCTACCTCTTAACCACTAGACTACCACCCAGTTACTGACCCTACCTCTTAACCACTAGACTACCACCCAGTTACTGACCCAACCTCTTAACCACTAGATTACCACCCAGTTACTGACCCTACCTCTTAACCACTAGACTACCACCCAGTTACTGACCCAACCTCTTAACCACTAGACTACCACCCAGTTACTGACCCTACCTCTTAACCACTAGACTACCACCCAGTTACTGACCCAACCTCTTAACCACTAGACTACCACCCAGTTACTGACCCTACCTCTTAACCACTAGACTACCACCCAGTTACTGACCCTACCTCTTAACCACTAGACTACCACCCAGTTACTGACCCAACCTCTTAACCACTAGACTACCACCCAGTTACTGACCCTACCTCTTAACCACTAGACTACCACCCAGTTACTGACCCTACCTCTTAACCACTAGACTACCACCCAGTTACTGACCCTACCTCTTAACCACTAGACTACCACCCCGTTACTGACCCTACCTCTTAACCACTACCACCCAGTTACTGACCCTACCTCTTAACCACTAGGCTACCACCCAGTTACTGACCCTACCTCTTAACCACTAGACTACCACCCAGTTACTGACCCTACCTCTTAACCACTACCACCCAGTTACTGACCCTACCTCTTAACCACTAGACTAGCACCCAGTTACTGACCCTACCTCTTAACCACTACCACCCAGTTACTGACCCTACCTCTTAACCACTAGACTACCACCCAGTTACTGACCCTACCTCTTAACCACTAGACTACCACCCAGTTACTGACCCTACCTCTTAACCACTACCACCCAGTTACTGACCCTACCTCTTAACCACTAGACTACCACCCAGTTACTGACCCTACCTCTTAACCACTAGGCTACCACCCAGTTACTGACCCTACCTCTTAACCACTAGACTACCACCCAGTTACTGGCCCTACCTCTTAACCACTACCACCCAGTTACTGACCCTACCTCTTAACCACTAGACTACCACCCAGTTACTGGCCCTACCTCTTAACCACTACCACCCAGTTACTGACCCTACCTCTTAACCACTAGACTAGCACCCAGTTACTGACCCTACCTCTTAACCACTAGGTTACCACCCAGTTACTGACCCTACCTCTTAACCACTAGGCTACCACCCAGTTACTGACCCTACCTCTTAACCACTAGACTACCACCCAGTTACTGACCCTACCTCTTAACCACTAGGCTACCACCCAGTTACTGACCCTACCTCTTAACCACTAGACTACCACCCCGTTAACCACTAGACTACCACCCAGTTACTGACCCAACCTCTTAACCACTAGACTACCACCCAGTTACTGACCCTACCTCTTAACCACTAGACTACCACCCAGTTACTGACCCTACCTCTTAACCACTACCACCCAGTTACTGACCCTACCTCTTAACCACTAGACTACCACCCAGTTACTGGCCCTACCTCTTAACCACTACCACCCAGTTACTGACCCTACCTCTTAACCACTAGACTAGCACCCAGTTACTGACCCTACCTCTTAACCACTAGGTTACCACCCAGTTACTGACCCTACCTCTTAACCACTAGACTACCACCCAGTTACTGACCTTACCTCTTAACCACTAGACTACCACCCAGTTACTGACCCTACCTCTTAACCACTACCACCCAGTTACTGGCCCTACCTCTTAACCACTAGGCTACCACCCAGTTACTGACCCTACCTCTTAACCACTAGACTACCACCCAGTTACTGACCCTACCTCTTAACCACTAGACTACCACCCAGTTACTGACCCTACCTCTTAACCACTAGACTACCACCCAGTTACTGACCCTACCTCTTAACCACTAGACTACCACCCAGTTACTGACCCTACCTCTTAACCACTAGACTAGCACCCAGTTACTGACCCTACCTCTTAACCACTAGACTACCACCCAGTTACTGGCCCTACCTCTTAACCACTACCACCCAGTTACTGACCCTACCTCTTAACCACTAGACTACCACCCAGTTACTGACCCTACCTCTTGACCACTAGGCTACCACCCAGTTACTGACCCTACCTCTTAACCACTAGACTACCACCCAGTTACTGACCCTACCTCTTAACCACTAGACTAGCACCCAGTTACTGACCCTACCTCTTAACCACTAGACTACCACCCAGTTACTGACCCTACCTCTTAACCACTAGACTACCACCCAGTTACTGACCCTACCTCTTAACCACTAGACTACCACCCAGTTACTGACCCTACCTCTTAACCACTAGACTACCACCCAGTTACTGACCCTACCTCTTAACCACTAGACTACCACCCAGTTACTGACCCTACCTCTTAACCACTAGACTACCACCCAGTTACTGACCCTACCTCTTAACCACTAGACTACCAACCAGTTACTGACCCTACCTCTTAACCACTACCACCCAGTTACTGACCCAACCTCTTAACCACTAGACTACCACCCAGTTACTGACCCTACCTCTTAACCACTACCACCCAGTTACTGACCCTACCTCTTAACCACTAGACTACCATCCAGTTACTGACCCTACCTCTTAACCACTAGACTACCACCCAGTTACTGACCCTACCTCTTAACCACTAGGCTATCTACCACCCCCGGAGTAAGCAGAACATCTAAAGCTGTTTACTCAAGACCAGGCCCTAATCTCCAGGACTCGATAGAGGAAGCAGTGGTGAAAAAAAGAGGCAGGCGAGGTGGCCTCCAAACGATATCTGCGAACAAATAAACCGCCATTGCCTGTTCTGTCGGCAAATGTGCAGTCACTGGAAAACAAACTAGAACTGAACTCCGTTTGAGACTATCCTATCAACAGCACGCGAACAACAGTAATATCAGTTTCTCGGAGTCTTGGCTCAACAAGGACATGGATAATATGTACCGGACGGAAGCCTCGGATAAGGCGGGGGAGGGGTGTGTCACTTTGTTAACAGCAAGTGGTGCACGATCTCTAATGTTAAGGAAGTCTCAAGTTTTTCCTCGCCTGAGTTAGAATACCTCATAATAAGCTACAGACCATACTATTTTTCGTAGCTGTCTATTTACCACCACAAACCGATGCTGGCACTAAGACCGCACTCAATGAGCAGTATAAGGCCATAAGCAAACAAGAAAAACCACATCCAGAGGCTGCACTTCTCATGGCCATTGATGCATTTAATGCCCTCCATCGCCTTCCCTTTGGCACATCTGACCATAACTCTATCCTCCTGATTCCTGCCTACAGGCAAAAACTCTAACAGGGAAGATCCAGTGAAGCGCTCAATACGGAAGTAGTCAGATGAAGCGGATGCTAAGCTACAGGACTGTTTCGCTAGCACAGACTGGAATATGTTCCAGGAACCATCAAACAGGAAAAACGTCAACACAGGGCTAAGATTGAATCCTACTATGCGCGTCAGATGTGGCAGGGCTCACTAACTATTAAGGATTACAAAGAGCTGCCAGGTGACGTGAGCCTACCAGACAAGATAAATGCCTTCTATGCTCTTATCAAGGCAAGCGGCACTAAACCGTGCATGAGAGAACCAGCTGTTCTGGATGACTGTGTGATCTCACTCTTCGTAGCCAATGTGGGTAAGACCTTAAAACAGATTAACATTCACAAGGCCACAGGGCAAGATGGATTACCAGGATGTGTACTTAGAGCATGTGCTGATCAGCTGGAAAGTGTTTTCACTGACATTTTCAACCTCTCCCTGACGAAGTCTGTAATACCAACATGTTACAAGCAGACCACCATAGTCCCTTTGCCCAAGAACGCCAAGGTAACCTGTCTGAATGACTACTGACCCATAGCACTCACATCTGTAGTCATGAAATACTTTGAAAAGCTGGTCATGGCTCACATCAACCCCATCATCCTGGACCCATTCAAATTTGCATACTTCCCCAACAGATCCACAGATGATGGAATGGCTGTTGCGTTCCACACTGACCTTTCTGGACAAGAGAAACACCTATTTGAAAATCGTGTTCATTGACTAGTGTGGTGGTTAATTTCTGTATTATCAAATGAGGAGAGACAAACTTATCACACAAGTCAGAGTTATACTTAAACTGAATCTTTATTAGCGAGACCTTTGCGATAGCGGTGGCTGGTCGACGAATCACCCTCTGATGATTAATTGAGAGCCACAACACAAAGGCTACTGAGATATTTTATAGCAAAGATCCACCCCCTAGTCGACATAACAAACCACAGATGTTTGGAACGGGTCACAAGGTGAGACTTTTTAAATGAGAAAGGAGTATCACGTAGCCAGATAGCATTCGCTATAAATTGTCATTCAGTTTGGTCCCTAAGACGAGGTTCTAATCTCGTTCCTGGTACTTCATAGCACAAAAACACCAACTCATCCAATGGCATAAATCAATTGTCAACTACAGATACTCCCATCTCAAGTAAAACCCCTTCTTGACCCCACTCCTGGACAAGCTCACTGAGGGGAGTGAGCCTCTAGGTCATACACTATCCCAGGATAAGTGCAACATCAGAGGTGACATACAATGGTTCCAGACACTATCGCACACATCGCCCAATGCCAAAGGAGGGAGTGACTGGCGCACAGACATTGTGGAGACAAGTAATTGGTTCCCCATTAATCACGCCATCCCTTCACTTGGTAAATAGGTAAAGACACATTCACATATGAAGACAATGTTCCTCTTGTCCTCTTCACTTTCTGATATTCTGCATAGCACCAGGGACATGTGAAAGACAAGCCTGACCTCTCCCCTCTCTGGGCCCCAGGTGACTGAGCCCCAGCTGAGGGAAGAAGTGCAACTGCCAAAACCAGAGTCCGAAGGGATACATTCTAATGACAAGTATATCACATAAGCATATTATGCAGATAAGACATCTTAATTATTCGTGTTACACAACTAATTCTGATTCTTCCGGCACACTACAGCTCAGCGTTCAACACCGGAGTGCCCTCCAAGCTCATCACTAAGCTCAAGACCCTCGGATTGAACACCTCCCTGTGCAACTGGATCCTGGACTTCCAGACAGGCCACCCCCAGGTGGTAAGGGTAGGCAACAACACATCTGCCACGCTGAATCTCAACACAGGGCCCTCTAAAACGTTTCCATGTTCGAGAGCTAGAGAATACAACGTATTCCTCTTCACCATGAAAAACAATAGCTCGGGGGAATATGTTAGAAATGTCTGACTTGTTTAATTGGATGTAGGGTGAACTAGTCACTGGTGCTATTATTTAGAACCCAGATAAACGTTCTACCCAGACTTGAATTCTAACTCCACGTGAATCTAATGGGAGAGGCTGCCGGGGAAATTCAGACTTTTGAAATATAGTGGAGTGGATGACTTTTAAGTACAGTAGCAGTTGTTATAACTGTTTTTGTTTATAACCTCATGTTTACAACCTCTGTTTATAACCTCATGTTTACAACCTCTGTTTACAAACTCTGTTTATAACCTCATGTTTATAGCATCATGTTTATAACCTCTGTTTATAACCTCATGTTTATAACCTCATGTTTATAACCTCTGTTTATAACCTCATGTTTATAACCTCATGTTTATAACCTCATGTTTATAACCTCATGTTTATAACATCATGTTTATAACCTCTGTTTATAACCTCATGTTTATAACCTCATGTTTATAACCTCATGTTTATAACCTCTGTTTATAACCGCATGTTTATAACCTCATGTTTATAACCTCATGTTTATAACCTCATGTTTATAACCTCATGTTCATAACCTCATGTTCATAACCTCATGTTTATAACCTCTGTTTATAACCTCATGTTTATAACCTCATGTTTATAACCTCATGTTTATAACCTCTGTTTATATCCTCATGTTTATAACCTCATGTTTATAACCTCATGTTTATAACCTCATGTTTATAACCTCATGTTTATAACATCATGTTTATAACCTCATGTTTATAACCTCATGTTTATAACCTCATGTTTATAACCTCATGTTCATAACCTCATGTTCATAACCTCATGTTCATAACCTCATGTTTATAACCTCATGTTTATAACCTCATGTTTATAACCTCATGTTCATAACCTCTGTTTATAACCTCGTGTTTAAAACCTCTGTTTATAACGTCACGTTTATAACCTCATGTTTATAACCTCATGTTTATAACCTCATGTTCATGGTGACAGAAATCAATTATATGTCGGTATGTTTTTATTGATTGATGACTTAAATGTAAATGTAAATCTAGGTTCTGATCAATGTTCCACATTATTAATTGTCACTCATGTGCATGGATAAGCTTGATAAGTCAACTCTCATGTGCATGGATAAGCTTGATAAGTCAACTCTCATGTGCATGGATAAGCTTGATAATCAACTCTCATGTGCATGGATAAGCTTGATAAGTCATCTCTCATGTGCATGGATAAGCTTGATAAGTCAACTCTCATGTGCATGGATAAGCTTGATAAGTCAACTCTCATGTGCATGGATAAGCTTGATAAGTCAACTCTCATGTGCATGGATAAGCTTGATAAGTCAACTCTCATGTGGATGGATAAGCTTGATAAGTCATCTCTCATGTGCATGGATAAGCTTTATAAGTCAACTCTCATGTGCATGGATAAGCTTGATAAGTCAACTCTCATGTGCATGGATACGCTTGATAAGTCAACTCTCATGTGCATGGATAAGCTTGATAAGTCAACTCTCATGTGCATGGATAAGCTTGATAAGTCAACTCTCATGTGCGTGGATAAGCTTGATAAGTCATCTCTCATGTGCATGGATAAGCTTGATAAGTCAACTCTCATGTGCATGGATAAGCTTGATAAGTCAACTCTCATGTGCATGGATACGCTTGATAAGTCAACTCTCATGTACATGGATAAGCTTGATAAGTCAACTCTCATGTGCATGGTTAAGCTTGATAAGTCAACTCTCATGTGCATGGCTAAGCTTGATAAGTCAACTCTCATGTGCATGGATACGCTTGATAAGTCAACTCTCATGTGCATGGATAAGCTTGATAAGTCAACTCTCATGTGCATGGATAAGCTTGATAAGTCAACTCTCATGTGCATGGATAAGCTTGATAAGTCAACTCTCATGTGCATGGATAAGCTTGATAAGTCAACTCTCATGTGCATGGATAAGCTTGATAAGTCAACTCTCATGTGCATGGATACGCTTGATAAGTCAACTCTCATGTGCATGGATAAGCTTGATAAGTCAACTCTCATGTGCATGGATAAGCTTGATAAGTCAACTCTCATGTGCATGGATACGCTTGATAAGTCAACTCTCATGTGCATGGATAAGCTTGATAAGTCAAATCTCATGTGCATGGATAAGCTTGATAAGTCAACTCTCATGTGCATGGATAAGCTTGATAAGTCAACTCTCATGTGCATGGATACGCTTGATAAGTCAACTCTCATGTGCATGGATAAGCTTGATAAGTCAACTCTCATGTGCATGGATACGCTTGATAAGTCAACTCTCATGTGCATGGATACGCTTGATAAGTCAACTCTCATGTGCATGGATACGCTTGATAAGTCAACTCTCATGTGCATGGATAAGCTTGATAAGTCAACTCTCATGTGCATGGATAAGCTTGATAAGTCAACTCTCATGTGCATGGATAAGCTTGATAAGTCAACTCTCATGTGCATGGATACGCTTGATAAGTCAATCCTATTCACAATATGCTATAATCATTCAATCAAAGATGTGTTGTCTCACATAGCAGCACTTTACATTTAAAGGAAATTTCCATGTTTAGGTCATTTCCACTTTTAGGTCATTTCCAGCATTCATGATTTGCGAACTCCACGAACATCAGAAAAATTGCCTTAACAAGACAAATTGTCTGTATTGCAATAATGAAGCACTGATTCTGACTGAATCCAAGCTTTACTAGTAAGTTATGGTTGATGTAGATGTAGTAGTGTATTTGGTTGGTTAATCCTACAGTTTCTCGTGAAGGTTTAAAAACTTTTGAAAACTTTGGTCCCGGGACCTCCAGTGTTTAGTTCTCCTGAGCCCTGTGTGTTGACAGTGATAAACTCTATCAAAACTCCTTTGTGATTGAACTTCAGGCTGAACCACAGTGAAAGGGCTGGGTAAACAGTGAAATTGAATAGCCTCTAAAACGTAAGACACACACCTACACACACACACACATATATACACACACACACACACACACACACACACACACACACACACACACACACACACACACACACACACACACACACACACACACACACACACACACACACACACACACACACACACACACAGGCAGGTTTAAGATGGTGTCAATGTGGCACTATGTCACCACTCACCAATTTGCCCTGTTGTCCTTTACAAATAGTTTTCAAGACCTTGGGCTGTATTTTCAGATGGAGTTAAGGTGGGGCTAGGGTCAAACGCACGGTCTTTAGCAATTTCTACTTGTAAAAGCTGGAGCCAGGGTTGGTAGTTTACCTGTCTTTATACCAGCTTGCTTGCGTTGAGGTGGGAGGGGTGGAAATATTTTAAGTGTGTCCTTTAAACCGTGCGCCAATGTGCCAATTTCAAGCAGCGCTACTGGTAATATTTAAGACTCACCAAAATCTGGTTTTAGCGGTAACGCAATTGGTGATGGAATCTATTTTGCCAGCGGAGGTGCACAGTAGCCTAGTCAGTAGCCTAGTCAGTAGCCTAGTCAGTAGCCTAGTTAGTAGCCCAATCAGTAGCCTAGTCAGTAGCCTAAATAGTAGCCTAGTCAGTAGCCTAGTCAGTAGCCTAACCAGTAGCCTAGTCAGTAGCCTAGTCAGTAGCCTAACCAGTAGCCTAGTTAGTAGCCTAGTCAGTAGCCTAGTCAGTAGCCTAGTCAGTAGCCTAGTCAGTAGCCTAACCAGTAGCCTAACCAGTAGCCTAGTCAGTAGCCTAGTCAGTAGCCTAGTCAATAGCCTAGTCAGTAGCCCAATCAGTAGCCTAGACAGTAGCCTAGTCAGTAGCCTAGTCAGTAGCCTAGTCAGTAGCCTAGTCAGTAGCTGGTCAGTAGCTGGTCAGTAGCCTAGTCAGTAGCCTAGTCAGTAGCTGGTCAGTAGCCTAGTCAATAGCCTAGTCAGTAGCCCAATCAGTAGCCTAGACAGTTGCCTAGACAGTAGCCTAGTCAATAGCCTAGTCAGTAGCCCAATCAGTAGCCCACTCAGTAGCCTAACCAATAGCCTAGTCATTAGCCTAGTCAGTAGCCTAACTAGTAGCCTAGTCAGTAGCCTAGTCAGTAGCTGGGCAGTAGCTGGTCAGTAGCCTAGTCAGTATCCTAGTCAGTAGCCTAGTCAGTAGCCTAACCAGTAGCCTAGTCAGTAGCCTAGTCAGTAGCCTAACCAGTAGCCTAACCAGTAGCCTAGTCAGTAGCCTAACCAGTAGCCTAGTCAGTAGCCTAGTCAGTAGCCTAACCAGTAGCCTAGTCAGTAGCCTAGTCAGTAACCTAGTCAGTAACCTAGTCAGTAGCCTAGTCAGTAGCCTAGTCAGTAGCCCAATCAGTAGCCTAACCAATAGCCTGGTCAGTAGCTGGTCAGTAGCCTAGTCAGTAGCCTAGTCAGTAGCCTAACCAGAAGCCTAGTCAGTAGCCCAATCAGTAGCCTAGCCAGTAGCCTAGTCAGTAGCCTAGTCAGTAGCCTACTCAGTAGCATAGTCAGTAGCCTAGTCAGTAGCCTAGTCAGTAGCCTAACCAGTAGCCTAGTCAGTAGCCTAACCAGTAGCCTAACCAGTAGCCTAGTCAGTAGCCTAGTCAGTAGCCTAGTCAGTAACCTAGTCAGTAGCCTAGTCAGTAGCCTAGTCAGTAGCCTAGCCAGTAGCCCAATCAGTAGCCTAACCAATAGCCTAGTCAGTAGCTGGTCAGTAGCCTAGTCAGTAGCCTAGTCAGTAGCCCAATCAGTAGCCCAATCAGTAGCCTAGCCAGTAGCCTAGTCAGTAGCCTAGTCAGTAGCCTAGTCAGTAGCCTAGTCAGTAGCCTAACCAGTAGCCTAGTCAGTAGCCTAGTCAGTAGCCTAGTCAGTAGCCTAACCAGTAGCCTAGTTAGTAGCCTAGTCAGTAGCCTAGTCAGTAGCCTAGTCAGTAGCCTAGTCAGTAGCCTAACCAGTAGCCTAACCAGTAGCCTAGTCAGTAGCCTAGTCAGTAGCCTAGTCAGTAGCCTAGTCAGTAGCTGGTCAGTAGCTGGTCAGTAGCCTAGTCAGTAGCCTAGTCAGTAACTGGTCAGTAGCCTAGTCAATAGCCTAGTCAGTAGCCCAATCAGTAGCCTAGACAGTTGCCTAGACAGTAGCCTAGTCAATAGCCTAGTCAGTAGCCCAATCAGTAGCCCACTCAGTAGCCTAACCAATAGCCTAGTCATTAGCCTAGTCAGTAGCCTAACTAGTAGCCTAGTCAGTAGCCTAGTCAGTAGCTGGGCAGTAGCTGGTCAGTAGCCTAGTCAGTAGCCTAGTCAGTAGCCTAGTCAGTAGCCTAACCAGTAGCCTAGTCAGTAGCCTAGTCAGTAGCCTAACCAGTAGCCTAACCAGTAGCCTAGTCAGTAGCCTAACCAGTAGCCTAGTCAGTAGCCTAGTCAGTAGCCTAACCAGTAGCCTAGTCAGTAGCCTAGTCAGTAACCTAGTCAGTAGCCTAGTCAGTAGCCTAGTCAGTAGCCCAATCAGTAGCCTAACCAATAGCCTGGTCAGTAGCTGGTCAGTAGCCTAGTCAGTAGCCTAGTCAGTAGCCTAACCAGTAGCCTAGTCAGTAGCCCAATCAGTAGCCTAGCCAGTAGCCTAGTCAGTAGCCTAGTCAGTAGCCTAGTCAGTAGCTTACTCAGTAGCATAGTCAGTAGCCTAGTCAGTAGCCTAGTCAGTAGCCTAACCAGTAGCCTAGTCAGTAGCCTAACCAGTAGCCTAACCAGTAGCCTAGTCAGTAGCCTAGTCAGTAGCCTAGTCAGTAACCTAGTCAGTAGCCTAGTCAGTAGCCTAGCCAGTAGCCCAATCAGTAGCCTAACCAATAGCCTAGTCAGTAGCTGGTCAGTAGCTGGTCAGTAGCCTAGTCAGTAGCCTAGTCAGTAGCCCAATCAGTAGCCTAGCCAGTAGCCTAGTCAGTAGCCTAGTCAGTAGCCTAGTCAGTAGCCTAGTCAGTAGCCTAATCAGTAGCCTAGTCAGTAGCCTAGTCAGTAGCTTACTCAGTAGCATAGTCAGTAGCCTAGTCAGTAGCCTAGTCAGTAGCCTAACCAGTAGCCTAGTCAGTAGCCTAACCAGTAGCCTAACCAGTAGCCTAGTCAGTAGCCTAGTCAGTAGCCTAGTCAGTAACCTAGTCAGTAGCCTAGTCAGTAGCCTAGCCAGTAGCCCAATCAGTAGCCTAACCAATAGCCTAGTCAGTAGCTGGTCAGTAGCTGGTCAGTAGCCTAGTCAGTAGCCTAGTCAGTAGCCCAATCAGTAGCCTAGCCAGTAGCCTAGTCAGTAGCCTAGTCAGTAGCCTAGTCAGTAGCCTAATCAGTAGCCTAGTCAGTAGCCTAGTCAGTAGCCTAACCAGTAGCCTAGTCAGTAGCCCAATCAGTAGCCTAGTCAGTAGCCTAGTCAGTAGCCTAGTCAGTAGCCTAATCAGTAGCCTAGTCAGTAGCCTAGTCAGTAGCCTAATCAGTAGCCTAGTCAGTAGGCTAGTCAGTAGCCCAATCAGTAGCCTAACCAGTAGTCTAGTCAGTAGCCCGATCAGTAGCCTAGTCAGTAGCCTAGTCAGTAGCCCAGTCAGTAGCCCAATCAGTAGCCTAACCAGTAGCCTAGTCAGTAGCCTAGTCAGTAGCCTAGTCAGTAGCCTAGTCAGTAGCCTAACCAGTAGCCTAGTCAGTAGCCTAACCAGTAGCCTAGTCAGTAGCCCAATCAGTAGCCCAGTCAGTAGCCTAGTCAGTAGCCTAACCAGTAGCCTAGTCAGTAGCCTAGTCAGTAGCCTAGTCAGTAGCCTAGTCATCAGTGGTGTAAAGTACTTAACAATTTTTTTAGGGTATCTGTACTTTACTATTTATATTTTGGACTACTTTTACTTTTACTTTACTACATTCCAAAATAAAATATTGTACTTTTTACTCCTGTACTCCTTACATTTTTAGTCCTTAGCAGAACAGGAAAATTGTGAAATTCACACACTTCTCAAGAGAACACGTGGTCATCCCTACGTTCTGGCTGACTCACTAAACACAAACGCATCATTTGTAAATAATGTCTGAGTGTAGGAGTGTGCCCCTGGCTATCTGTAATGATGTCTGAGTGTAGGAGTGTGCCCCTGGCTATCTGTAATAATGTCTGAGTGTAGGAGTGTACCCCTGGCTATCTGTAATGATGTCTGAGTGTAGGAGTGTTCCCCTGGCTATCTGTAATAATGTCTGAGTGTAGGAGTGTGCCCCTGGCTATCTGTAATAATGTCTGAGTGTAGGAGTGTACCCCTGGCTATCTGTAATGATGTCTGAGTGTAGGAGTGTGCCCCTGGCTATCTGTAATAATGTCTGAGTGTAGGAGTGTACCCCTGGCTATCTGTAATGATGTCTGAGTGTAGGAGTGTTCCCCTGGCTATCTGTAATAATGTCTGAGTGTAGGAGTGTGCCCCTGGCTATCTGTAATAATGTCTGAGTGTAGGAGTGTACCCCTGGCTATCTGTAATGATGTCTGAGTGTAGGAGTGTGCCCCTGGCTATCTGTAATGATGTCTGAGTGTAGGAGTGTACCCCTGGCTATCTGTAATGATGTCTGAGTGTAGGAGTGTGCCCCTGGCTATCTGTAATAATGTCTGAGTGTAGGAGTGTACCCCTGGCTATCTGTAATGATGTCTGAGTGTAGGAGTGTGCCCCTGGCTATCTGTAATGATGTTTGAGTGTAGGAGTGTACCCCTGGCTATCTGTAATGATGTCTGAGTGTAGGAGTGTACCCATGGCTATCTGTAATGATGTCTGAGTGTAGGAGTGTACCCCTGGCTATCTGTAATGATGTCTGAGTGTAGGAGTGTACCCCTGGCTATCTGTAATGATGTCTGAGTGTAGGAGTGTGCCCCTGGCTATCTGTAATGATGTCTGAGTGTAGGAGTGTACCCCTGGCTATCTGTAATGATGTCTGAGTGTAGGAGTGTGCCCCTGGCTATCTGTAATGATGTCTGAGTGTAGGAGTGTACCCCTGGCTATCTGTAATGATGTCTGAGTGTAGGAGTGTGCCCCTGGCTATCTGTAATGATGTCTGAGTGTAGGAGTGTACCCCTGGCTATCTGTAATGATGTCTGAGTGTAGGAGTGTACCCATGGCTATCTGTAATGATGTCTGAGTGTAGGAGTGTACCCCTGGCTATCTGTAATGATGTCTGAGTGTAGGAGTGTACCCCTGGCTATCTGTAATGATGTCTGAGTGTAGGAGTGTGCCCCTGGCTATCTGTAATGATGTCTGAGTGTAGGAGTGTACCCCTGGCTATCTGTAATGATGTCTGAGTGTAGGAGTGTGCCCCTGGCTATCTGTAATGATGTCTGAGTGTAGGAGTGTACCCCTGGCTATCTGTAATGATGTCTGAGTGTAGGAGTGTGCCCCTGGCTATCTGTAATGATGTCTGAGTGTAGGAGTGTACCCCTGGCTATCTGTAATGATGTCTGAGTGTAGGAGTGTGCCCCTGGCTATCTGTAATGATGTCTGAGTGTAGGAGTGTACCCCTGGCTATCTGTAATGATGTCTGAGTGTAGGAGTGTGCCCCTGGCTATCTGTAATGATGTCTGAGTGTAGGAGTGTACCCCTGGCTATCTGTAATGATGTCTGAGTGTAGGAGTGTACCCCTGGCTATCTGTAATGATGTCTGAGTGTAGGAGTGTACCCCTGGCTATCTGTAATGATGTCTGAGTGTAGGAGTGTGCCCCTGGCTATCTGTAATGATGTCTGAGTGTAGGAGTGTTCCCCTGGCTATCTGTAATGATGTCTGAGTGTAGGAGTGTACCCCTGGCTATCTGTAATGATGTCTGAGTGTAGGAGTGTACCCATGGCTATCTGTAATAATGTCTGAGTGTAGGAGTGTGCCCCTGGCTATCTGTAATGATGTTTGAGTGTAGGAGTGTACCCCTGGCTATCTGTAATGATGTCTGAGTGTAGGAGTGTACCCCTGGCTATCTGTAATGCTGTCTGAGTGTAGGAGTGTACCCCTGGCTATCTGTAATGATGTCTGAGTGTAGGAGTGTACCCCTGGCTATCTGTAATGATGTCTGAGTGTAGGAGTGTACCCCTGGCTATCTGTAATGATGTCTGAGTGTAGGAGTGTACCCCTGGCTATCTGTAATGATGTCTGAGTGTAGGAGTGTACCCCTGGCTATCTGTAATGATGTCTGAGTGTAGGAGTGTACCCCTGGCTATCTGTAATGATGTCTGAGTGTAGGAGTGTACCCCTGGCTATCTGTAATGATGTCTGAGTGTAGGAGTGTACCCCTGGCTATCTGTAATGATGTCTGAGTGTAGGAGTGTACCCCTGGCTATCTGTAATGATGTCTGAGTGTAGGAGTGTACCCCTGGCTATCTGTAATGATGTCTGAGTGTAGGAGTGTACCCCTGGCTATCTGTAATGATGTCTGAGTGTAGGAGTGTTCCCCTGGCTATCTGTAATGATGTCTGAGTGTAGGAGTGTACCCCTGGCTATCTGTAATGATGTCTGAGTGTAGGAGTGTACCCCTGGCTATCTGTAATGATGTCTGAGTGTTGGAGTGTTCCCCTGGCTATCCGTATCTTTTGAAAACAAGAACATGGTGCCGTCTGCTTGGCTTAATTTAAGGAATTTGAAATTATTTATACTTTTACTTTTACTTTTGATACTTAGGTATATTTAAAACCAAATACTAATAGACTTTTACTCAATTAGTATTTCACTAGGTGACTTTCACTTTTACTTGAGTAACTTTCTATTAAGGAATCTATACTTTTACTCAAGAATGACAATTGGATACTTTTTCCACCACTGCTAACCAGTAGCCTAACCAGTAACCTAATCAGTAACCTAATCAGTAACCTAACCAGTAACCTAACCAGTAACCTAACCAGTAACCTAATCAGTAACCTGACCAGTAACCTAATCAGTAACCTGACCAGTAACCTATTCAGTAACCTGACCAGTAACCTAATCAGTAACCTGACCAGTAACCTAACCAGTAACCTAATCAGTAACTTAACCAGTAACCTAATCAGTAACCTAATCAGCCTAATCAGTAACCTAACCAGTAACCTAATCAGCCTAACCAGTAACCTAACCAGTAACCTAACCAGTAACCTAACCAGTAACCTAATCAGTAACCTAACCAGTAACCTAATCAGTAACCTAACCAGTAACCTAATCAGTAACCTAATCAGTAATCTAATCAGTAACCTAACCAGTAACCTAACCAGTAACCTAATCAGTAACCTAATCAGTAACCTAACCAGTAACCTAATCAGTAACCTGACCAGTAACCTAACCAGTAACCTAACCAGTAACCTAATGAGTAACCTAACCAGTAACCTAACCAGTAACCTAATCAGTAACCTAATCAGTAACCTAATCAGTAACCTGACCAGTAACCTAACCAGTAACCTAATGAGTAACCTAACCAGTAACCTAACCAGTAACCTAATCAGTAACCTAATCAGCCTAACCAGTAACCTAACCAGTAACCTAACCAGTAACCTAATCAGTAACCTAACCAGTAACCTAACCAGTAACCTAACCAGTAACCTAACTAGTAACCTAATCAGTAACCTAACCAGTAACCTAATCAGTAACCTAATATCGCGAGCAGCAAAACAGTCAGACATTCTATCTTACTAACTAACTTACTAACATTTACAAATGTGGGAGTAGTGATTAATAAATGGTAAGCAAATGGTTTGTAAATGCCTTATAAATGCTGTATAAATGGTTTGTAAATGCCTTATAAATGCTGTATAAATGGTTTTTAAATTGTTTATTTATTGGGCTCCCGAGTGGCATCACTACAGACACCCCGAGTGGCATCACTACAGACACCCCGGTTCGATTCCAGGCGTATCACAACCGGCCGTGATTGGGAGTCCCATAGGGCGGCGCACAATTGGCCCAGCGTTGTCCGGGTTACGGCTGTGTAGGCCGTCATTGTAAATAAGAATTTGTTCTTTAACTGGCTTGCCTAGTTAAATAAAAATAAAATAGAATCATAAATTATGGACCCTGAAAATAAAGTTAACCTCAAAAAAAGTAACCAGACTAGGTTAAGTGTATTCTATTAAATAAACTATCTTCAATGGATAGGACTAACATCCATGCCTCCTGCCGACGAGCCCTTAGGCCTACGTGTGCACACAGTGCCTTGTGCTCATGGAACAAGAGATGTGATTTATGTTATCGTTGTCACGTCCTGACCATAGAAAGAGTTTATTTTATATGGTAGAGTAGGTCATGGCGTGACTAGGGGGGTTAGTCTAGTTTATATTTTCTATGTGGGGTCTCCACCAGTATCTCAGGTTCCCTCTAGATCAGACTGTCTCCACCAGTATCTCAGGTTCCCTCTAAATCCGACTGTCTCCACCAGTATCTCAGGTTCCCTCTAGATCAGACTGTCTCCACCAGTATCTCAGGTTCCCTCTAAATCAGACTGTCTCCACCAGTATCTCAGGTTCCCTCTAAATCAGACTGTCTCCACCAGTATCTCAGGTTCCCTCTAGATCAGACTGTCTCCACCAGTATCTCAGGTTCCCTCTAAATCAGACTGTCTCCACCAGTATCTCAGGTTCCCTCTAAATCAGACTGTCTCCACCAGTATCTCAGGTTCCCTCTAAATCAGACTGTCTCTACCAGTATCTCAGGTTCCCTCTAAATCAGACTGTCTCCCCCATATCTCAGGTTCCCTCTAAATCAGACTGTCTCCACCAGTATCTCAGGTTCCCTCTAAATCAGACTGTCTCCACCAGTATCTCAGGTTCCCTCTAAATCAGACTGTCTCCACCAGTATCTCAGGTTCCCTCTAAATCAGACTGTCTCCACCAGTATCTCAGGTTCTTTCTAAATCAGACTGTCTCCACCAGTATCTCAGGTTCCTTCTAAATCAGACTGTCTCCACCAGTATCTCAGGTTCCTTCTAAATCAGACTGTCTCCACCAGTATCTCAGGTTCCCTCTAGATCAGACTGTCTCCACCAGTATCTCAGATTCCCTCTAAATCAGACTGTCTCCACCAGTATCTCAGGTTCCCTCTAAATCAGACTGTCTCCACCAGTATCTCAGGTTCCCTCTAAATCAGACTGTCTCCACCAGTATCTCAGGTTCCCTCTAAATCAGACTGTCTCCACCAGTATCTCAGGTTCCTTCTAAATCAGACTGGCTCCACCAGTATCTCAGGTTCCTTCTAAATCAGACTGTCTCCACCAGTATCTGAGGTTCCCTCTAAATCAGACTGTCTCCACCAGTATCTCAGGTTCCCTCTAAATCAGACTGTCTCCACCAGTATCTCAGGTTCCCTCTAAATCAGACTGTCTCCACCAGTATCTCAGGTTCCCTCTAAATCAGACTGTCTCCACCAGTATCTCAGGTTCCTTCTAAATCAGACTGTCTCCACCAGTATCTCAGGTTCCCTCTAGATCAGACTGTCTCCACCAGTATCTCAGATTCCCTCTAAATCAGACTGTCTCCACCAGTATCTCAGGTTCCCTCTAAATCAGACTGTCTCCACCAGTATCTCAGGTTCCCTCTAAATCAGACTGTCTCCACCAGTATCTCAGGTTCCCTCTAAATCAGACTGTCTCCACCAGTATCTCAGGTTCCTTCTAAATCAGACTGTCTCCACCAGTATCTCAGGTTCCCTCTAGATCAGACTGTCTCCACCAGTATCTCAGGTTCCCTCTAAATCAGACTGTCTCCACCAGTATCTCAGGTTCCCTCTAAATCAGACTGTCTCCACCAGTATCTCAGGTTCCCTCTAAATCAGACTGTCTCCACCAGTATCTCAGGTTCCCTCTAAACCAGACTGTCTCCACCAGTATCTCAGGTTCCCGCTAATTCAAACTGTTTCCACCTGGTACACTGACGGGTCCTTCCCAACAATGAGGAGAGAAATAAAATTGAGAAATTATAGGTTATATAACACAGGGTTCAAAATGGATCAATGCAGATAGTCCCAGGGTAGCTATTTGGTAAACTATTTAACTAACTATTTATATACACTGTATGTATATGACGTGAACCTAAATATGAGGATACAAAGAAAAGTAAATAATTGAGGAACATTGAGCTGGGAAGGGAGGGAGGTATTTGGACACTAAAAGAAAAAGATGAAAATCTATTACTGGTACACCAATGCTCTGCCATAAGTGACTGTCCTATTCTACTCTGTTTCCTGTCTTGTATGCTAAGTCATCGTGGATACAGTTAGTATCTAACTATTTATGTTGATACTGTACATTGTTTTAATATTTTATTGAAGCAGCTCTTCTACCTATCAATGATTATACATTTGTATGACCTGAAATTAGAAAAAGATCGAAACAATAGAGATACAATTGATGTTTTGTGATGTAAAAGTTTGTCTGCACTCGTACAGTACGTTTACACAACTCTTGTGTAATCCTTTTTGTTGCAGACAAAATCTCTGTTGGATCACAACTGTTTTGTCAAATGTGTTGTGGGGTAAGATGAGACATTTTCTGTTGTTATATAGTATCCCAGTGATAATGCCTCGCATTAGCTCTTGCCATTAGCTCAACCATTGGCTCAACTTACCCCGTGATCATTGGCTCAATTTACCCCGTGGCCATTGGCTCAACTAACCCCATGGCCATAGGTTCAACTTACCCCATGGCCATTGGTTCAACTTACACCATGGCCATTGGTTCAACTTACCCCGTGGCCATTGGTTCAACTTACCCCATGGCCATTGGTTCAACTAACCCCGTGGCCATTGGTTCAACTTACCCCGTGGCCATTGGTTCAACTTACCCCGTTGCCATTGGTTCAACTTACCCCATGGCCATTGGTTCAACTAACCCCGTGGCCATTGGTTCAACTTACCCCATGGCCATTGGTTCAACTTACCCCGTGGCCATTGGTTCAACTTACCCCGTGGCCATTGACTCAACTTACCCCATGACCATTGGTTCAACTTACCCCGTGGCCATTGGTTCAACTAACCCCATGGCCATTGGTTCAACTTACCTCGTGGGCATTGGTTCAACTTACCCCATGGCCATTGACTCAACTTACCCCGTGGCCATTGGCTCAACTAACCCCATGGCCATTGGTTCAACTTACCCCATGGCCATTGGCTCAACTTACCCCATGGCCATTGGCTCAACTTACCCCGTGGCCATTGGTTCAACTAACCCCATGGCCATAGGTTCAACTTACCCCATGGCCATTGGTTCAACTTACCCCATGGCCATTGACTCAACTAACCCCATGGCCATTGACTCAACTTACCCCATGGCCATTGGTTCAACTTACCCCATGGCCATTGGTTCAACTTACCCCGTGGCCATTGGTTCAACTAACCCCGTGGCCATTGGTTCAACTTACCCCATGGCCATTGGCTCAACTTACCCCATGGCCATTGGCTCAACTTACCCCGTGGCCATTGGTTCAACTAACCCCATGGCCATTGGCTCAACTTACCCCAAAGCAAACATTTTGACTATATTAGCTCACACAGCTACAAAGATGCACCGTCATGTTAGGTTTAGGACCTCATATTGAAGCTAATAGAGACCCCAACTGATGTATAGAATGATTTTTACATTGATCTACTTTTGGATTAGATACAAGCACCATGAAACACAATAAATTAATTTAACTTTGTAAAAATCTGTTTTTGGACATTACTTACCACTTTTTTTTTTTATGTGGTTTCTTCCATCACATACTCCATGAAATGATAACCTCTTCCTAAATATTTGGTCAAATTATTAATTTTGTTTTATAGTTTCCTAGAAACAAAGGGTGTCTCATCAACTTACACTTTTGGCTCAACTTATCCCACTCTCCCTCTAAATATAAGACTAAATACACAAGGGGCCTTTTTAACTCTCTGTTTTATACAAACACACTGTGTCGTACCCCACCCTGTAGTCACGTAACAGGCATTTAGATGTGTGTTTACTGTTACATGCTTGTGTGGGTTTCTTGGGGGGGGGGGGGATTCATATCCATACGTCTGTTGGAAGTGTTCAGAGTTGTGCTTCAAGTTGATAAATGAGAATTGTAATAAAAGTCTTATTTTTCCATCCATCCATAACAGAGTAGAACCAACTGATCAGGCTGTAATTGACGGTTGTGAAAGAGAAGGAAGGCCTCTAGGCCTGTGAACTAAAATGGCACCCTATTCCCTATATAGTACACTACTGTTAACCAGAGCCCAATGAGCCCTATAGTAATGCACTATAAAGGGACTAGGGTGTCATTTGGGAGGCCTGTGGGAAAAAAACATGCAGGTACGATAAGGATCTAGGATGTACTTCATGGTAGATGAACAGTCAGTCTGCTGGCTAATCAACCATGTCCTCTCCCTTTCTCGGGAAGAAGCATCTACTTAACCCCTACAGTACATAACTGAGAGTCCTGGATCCTTTGTTATTGTGGGTGATTATGGGGGCTCCTATTTCGCTATTTAGAAGTTTGACATGGAACGATCGTAATTCTGGAGTTTACAATATGGGCTTAAACTAGTAGGAAAACGCTCCCTCAAAAAAAAATGTAGTAAGGTGCTGACTAATGGAAAGTTAATTTTATACTCGTACTTCTATACATTTAAATGAAACAACACTGTTTATATACCTTTTTTGGGGATCACTGTAATAGATTTATAACCATGTTGGAGCTATTTTATGAATATATGTTGCTGGGCAGTCAATCAACCTGACTCTCTTTTTAGGATTCCCTGTTAGTGGGCTGGAGAAAACAGAGAGAGAGAAGAGATGGTGTACCAAAACAACGACTCCGTAAACGAGGCAGACGGAGCGGTCTCCTGGTCAGGCTCCGGAGACGGGCACATCGCGCACCGCTCCCGAGCATACTACTCGCCACTGTCCAGTCTCTTGACAACAAGGTAGATGAAATCCGAGCAAGGGTAGCATTCCAGAGAGACATAAGAGACTGTAACGTTCTTTGCTTCACGGAAACATGGCTCACTCGAGACACGCTATCTGAGTCGGTGCAGCCAGCTGGTTTCTTCACGCATCGCGCCGACAGAAACAAGCATCTCTCTGGTAAGAAGAAGGGCGGGGGGGTGTATGCCTTATGATTAACGAGACGTGGTGTGATCATAACAACATACAGGAACTCAAGTCCTTTTGTTCACCTGACTTAGAATTCCTCACAATCAAATGCCGACTGCATTATCTACCAAGAGAATTCTCTTCGATTATAATCACAGCCACATATATTCCCCCCCAAGCAGACACATCGACGGCCCTGAACGAACTTTATTTGACTCTATGTAAACTGGAAACCACATATCCTGAGGCTGCATTCATTGTAGCCGGGGATTTTAACAAGGCTAATCTGAAAACAAGACTCCCTAAATTCTATCAGCATATCGATTGTGCAACCAGGGCTGGTAAAACCCGGGATCATTGTAATTCTAACTTCCGCGACGCATATAAGGCCCTCCCCCGCCCTCCCTTCGGAAAAGCTGACCACGACTCCATTTTGTTGCTTCCAGCCTACAGACAGAAACTAAAACAGGAAACGCCCGTGGTCAGGTCTGTTCAACGCTGGTCCGACCAATCTGATTCCACGCTTCAAGATTGCTTCGATCACGTGGACTGGGATGTGTTCCGCATAGCTGCGAACAATAACATTGACGAATACGCTGATTCGGTGAGCGAGTTTATTAGCAAGTGTATCGGTGATGTCGTACCCACAGCAACTATTAAAATATTCCCCAACCAGAAACGGTGGATTGATGGCAGCATTCTAACAAAACTGAAAGTGCGAACCACTGCTTTTAATCAGGGCAAGGTGACCGGAAACATGACCGAATACAAACAGTGTAGCTATTCCCTCCGCAGGGCAATCAAACAAGCTAAGCGTCAGTATAGAGACAAAGTAGAGTCGCAATTCAACGGCTCAGACACAAGAGGTATGTGGCAGGGTCTACAGTCAATCACGGATTACAAAAATAAAACCAGCCCCGTCGCGGACCAGGATGTCTTGCTCCCAGACAGACTAAACAACTTCTTTGCTCGCTTTGAGGACAATACAGTGCCACTGACACGGCCCACTACCAAAACCTGCGGGCTCTCCTTCACTGCAGCCGACGTGAGTAAAACATTTAAACGTGTTAACCCTCGCAAGGCTGCAGGCCCAGACGGCATCCCCAGCTGCGTCCTCAGAGCATGCGCAGACCAGCTGGCTGGTGTGTTTACGGACATGTTCAACCGATCCTTATCCCAGTCTGCTGTCCCCACATGCTTCAAGAGGGCCACCATTGTTCATGTTCCCAAGAAAGCGAAGGTAACTGAGCTAAACGACTATCGCCCCGTAGCACTCACTTTCGTCATCATGAAGTGCTTTGAGAGACTAGTCAAGGACCATATCACCTCCACCCTACCTGACACCCTAGACCCACTCCAATTTGCTTACCGCCCCAGTAGGTCCACAGACGACGCAATCACAATCACACTGCACACTGCCCTAACCCATCTGGACAAGAAGAAAACCTATGTGAGAAGGCTGTTCATTGACTACAGCTCAGCATTTAACACCATAGTACCCTCCAAACTCAACATTAAGCTCGAGACCCTGGGTCTCGACCCCGCCCTGTGCAACTAGGTTGCGGCTTCCTGACGGGCCGTGGTGAGGGTAGGAAACAACATCTCCACCCGCTGACTCTCAACACTGGGGCCCCACAAGGGTGCCTTCTCAGCCGTCTCCTGTACTCCCTGTTCACCCATGACTGCGTGGCCATTCACGCCTCCAACTCAATCATCAAGTTTGCAGACGACACTACAGTGGTTGGCTTGATTACCAACAACGACGAGACGGCCTACAGGGAGGAGGTGAGGGCCCTCGGAGTGTGGTGTCAGGAAAATAACCTCACACTCAACATCAACAAAACAAAGGAGATGATTGTGGACTTCAGGAAATAGCAGAGGGAGCACCCCCCTATCCACATCGACGGGACAGTAGTGGAGAATGTGGAAAGTTTTAAGTTCCTCGGTGTACACATCACGGACAAACTGAATTGGTCCACCCACACAGACAGCGTGGTGAAGAAGGCACAGCAGCGCCTCTTCAACCTCAGGAGGCTGAAAAAATTTGGCTTGTCACCAAAAGCACTCACAAACTTTTACAGATGCACAATCGAGAGCATCCTGTCGGGCTGTATCACTGCATGGTACGGCAACTGCTCCGCCCACAACCGTAAGGCTCTCCAGAGGGTAGTGAAGTCTGCACAACGCATCACCCGGGGGCAAACTACCTGCCCTCCAGGACACCTACACCACCCGATGTCACAGGAAGGCCATAAAGATCATCAAGGACAACAACCACCCGAGCCACTGCCTGTTCACCCCGCTATCATCCAGAAGGCGAGGTCAGTACAGGTGCATCAAAGCTGGGACCGAGAGACTGAAAAACAGCTTCTATCTCAAGACCATCAGACTGTTAAACAGCCACCACTAACATTGAGTGGCCGCTGCCAACATACTGACTCAACTCCAGCCACTTTAATAATGGGAATTGATGGAAATTTATGTAAAAATATATCACTAGCCACTTTAAACAATGCCACTTAAAATAATGTTTACATACCCTACATTACTCATCTCATATGTATATGTATATACTGTACTCTATACCATCTACTGCATCTTGCCTATGCCGTTCTGTACCATCACTCATTCATATATCTTTATGTACATATGCTTTATCCCTTTACACTTGTGTGTATAAGGTAGTAGTTGTGGAATTGTTAGGTTAGATTGCTCGTTGGCTATTACTGCATTGTCGGAACTAGAAGCACAAGCATTTCGCTACACTCGCATTAACATCTGCTAACCATGTGTATGTGACAAATAAAATTTGATTTGATTTGACATTGACTCTGTACCGTAATACCTTGTATACAGCCTCCACATTGACTCTGTACCGGTACCCCCCTGTATATAGCCTCCACATTGACTCTGTACCAGTACCCCCTGTATATATCCTCCACATTGACTCTGTACCGGTACCCCCTGTATATAGCCTCCACATTGACTCTGTACCGGTAGCCCCTGTATATAGCCTCCACATTGACTCTGTACCGGTAGCCCCTGTATATAGCCTGCACATTGACTATGTACCGGTACCCCCCTGTATATAGCCTCCACATTGACTCTGTACCGGTACCCCCTGTAGCCTCCACATTGACTCTGTACCGGTAGCCCCTGTATACAGCCTCCACATTGACTCTGTACCGGTAGCCCCTGTATATAGCCTCCACATTGACTCTGTACCGGTACCCCCGCACATTGACTCTGTACCGGTACCCCCTGTATATAGCCTCCACATTGACTCTGTACCGGTACACCCTGTATATAGCCTCCACATTGACTCTGTACCGGTACCCCCTGTATATAGCCTCCACATTGACTCTGTACCGGTACCCCCTGTATATAGCCTCCACATTAACTCAGTACCGTAATACACTGTATATAGCCTCCACATTGACCCTGTACCGTAACACCCTGTATATAGCCTCCACATTGACTCTGTACCGGTACCCCCTGTATATAGCCTCCACATTGACTCTGTACCGGTACCCCCTGTATATAGCCTCCACATTGACTCTGTACCGGTACCCCCTGTATATAGCCTCCACATTGACTCTGTACCGGTACCCCCTGTATATAGCCTCCACATTGACTCTGTACCAGTACCCCCTGTATATATCCTCCACATTGACTCTGTACCAGTACCCCCTGTATATAGCCTCCACATTGACTCTGTACCGGTACCCCCTGTATATAGCCTCCACATTGACTCTGTACCGGTACCCCCTGTATATAGCCTCCACATTGACTCTGTACCGGTACCCCCTGTATATAGCCTCCACATTGACTCTGTACCGGTACCCCCTGTATATAGCCTCATTATTGTTCTTTTATTGTTGCTCTTTAATCATTTGTTATTTTTCTATTTTATTTTTATTTTATTTTTATTGGTTACTTCAGTTTATTTAGTAAATACTTTCTTAACACTTATTTAAAGGCTTGTAAGTCAGCATTTCACTGTAAGGTCTACCTACACCTGTTGTATTGGCGCATGTGACAAATGCAATTTGATTTGATTTGATACACACACCCCTGTACCTCCTCCCCACAATCACACACCCCTGTACCTCCTCCCCACAATCACACACCCCTGTACCTCCTCCCCACAATCACACACCCCTGTACCTCCTCCCCACAATCTCACACCCTGTACCTCCTCCCCACAATCTCACACCCCTGTACCTCCTCCCCACAATCACACACCCCTGTACCTCCTCCCCACAATCACACACCCCTGTACCTCCTCCCTACAATCACACCCCCCCTGTACCTCCTCCCCACAATCTCACACCCCTGTACCTCCTCCCCACAATCACACACACCCCTGTACCTCCTCCCCACAATCACACACACCCCTGTACCTCCTCCCTACAATCACACCCCCCCTGTACCTCCTCCCCACAATCACACACCCCTGTACCTCCTCCCCACAATCTCACACCCCTGTACCTCCTCCCCACAATCTCACACCCCTGTACCTCCTCCCCCCCCTCCCACCCCCCTGTCCCTCCTCCCCACAATCACACACCCCTGTACCTCCTCCCCACAATCACACACCCCTGTACCTCCTCCCCACAATCTCACCCCCCTGTACCTCCTCCCCACAATCTCACACCCCTGTACCTCCTCCCCACAATCTCACACCCCTGTACCTCCTCCCCACAATCACACACCCCTGTACCTCCTCCCCACAATCACACACCCCTGTACCTCCTCCCCACAATCACACACCCCTGTACCTCCTCCCCACAATCTCACACCCCTGTACCTCCTCCCCACAATCTCACACCCCTGTACCTCCTCCCCACAATCACACACCCCTGTACCTCCTCCCCACAATCACACACCCCTGTACCTCCTCCCTACAATCACACCCCCCCTGTACCTCCTCCCCACAATCTCACACCCCTGTACCTCCTCCCCACAATCACACACACCCCTGTACCTCCTCCCCACAATCACACACACCCCTGTACCTCCTCCCTACAATCACACCCCCCCTGTACCTCCTCCCCACAATCACACACCCCTGTACCTCCTCCCCACAATCTCACACCCCTGTACCTTCTCCCCACAATCTCACACCCCTGTACCTCCTCCCCACAATCACACACCCCTGTACCTCCTCCCCACAATCACACACCCCTGTACCTCCTCCCCACAATCACACACCCCTGTACCTCCTCCCCACAATCTCACCCCCCTGTACCTCCTCCCCACAATCTCACACCCCTGTACCTCCTCCCCACAATCTCACACCCCTGTACCTCCTCCCCACAATCTCACACCCCTGTACCTCCTCCCCACAATCTCACCCCCCTGTACCTCCTCCCCACAATCACACACCCCTGTACCTCCTCCCCACAATCACACACCCCTGTACCTCCTCCCCACAATCACACACCCCTGTACCTCCTCCCCACAATCTCACCCCCCTGTACCTCCTCCCCACAATCTCACACCCCTGTACCTCCTCCCCACAATCTCACACCCATAATCAGAGCTTAGAAATGTCAGTGCTGAAATTCCCCTCGTGTTTGCTTGTGCTGAGAGCTTGGGATTCCTGGCTCAAGCAGAGGAACTGCCATGCAAATGCATTCCATAACAAGAACCAGCCCTTGACGCATTTAGCACAGTACGTGTTCTGTCAGATAGCGCAATAGCCTGAATGACTGTGGTTATTGTATCATTATATTCCTGCAATGCCGTGCGTTACTCTTAGACGAACCCAAACTGGGCCCTAAAGCATCTTCTTAAACATCTCAACGTTTATTTTCCTCAATACTCATTGTAGTTGTACATAAAAACACATGTCATTCCAGTTTGGACCATTAGGGGGAGCAGTACATCAAAACCCCATGTCATTCCAGTGTTGACCAACAGGGGGCAGTACCTTACCTTTATCCGCTGACTGCAATACTGGGGACAACAGCAGGATACATCCCCTAACTTTGATGCAAAAATAAATCAAAATAATACATATTATATGCTTGGTATAAAATATATATGTCGGGGAGCGATGATGATGCGTTGATTTAGTCGGAATTCTGCTTTGTATGCAAGATTATTCTAGTATGATATTATATTCTAAGCCGCCCTACATACCGATGCTTGGTATGTTCTCCTTTCCCCTCCTCCTGCCCTGACACCATCGCATTATGACTTTAGTATGTGTGTCTGAGTACACAGTCTGAGACAGTAGTACACAGTCTGAGACAGTAGTACACAGTCTGAGACAGTAGTACACAGTCTGAGACAGTAGTACACAGTCTGAGACGTAGTACACAGTCTGAGACGTAGTACACAGTCTAAGTAATTACTAAATAGAGCCTTAGTTTACTACAGATTCACCAGTACAACCAGCCTTAGTTTACTACTGATTCGCCAGTAAAACCAGCCTTAGTTTACTACAGATTCACCAGTGAAACCAGCCTTAGTTTACTACAGATTCACCAGTGAAACCAGCCTTAGTTTATTACAGATTCACCAGTAAAACCAGCCTTAGTTTACTACAGATTCACCAGTAAAACCAGCCTTAGTTTACTACAGATTCACCAGTAAAACCAGCCTTAGTTTACTACAGATTCACCAGTAAAACCAGCCTTAGTTTACTACAGATTCACCAGTAAAACCAGCCTTAGTTTACTACAGATTCACCAGTAAAACCAGCCTTAGTTTACTACAGATTCACCAGTAAAACCAGCCTTAGTTTACTACAGATTCACCAGTAAAACCAGCCTTAGTTTACTACAGATTCACCAGTAAAACCAGCCTTAGTTTACTACAGATTCACCAGTAAAACCAGCCTTAGTTTACTACAGATTCACCAGTAAAACCAGCCTTAGTTTACTACAGATTCACCAGTAAAACCAGCCTTAGTTTATTACAGATTCACCAGTAAAACCAGCCTTAGTTTACTACAGATTCACCAGTAAAACCAGCCTTAGTTTACTACAGATTCACCAGTAAAACCAGCCTTAGTTTACTACAGATTCACCAGTAAAACCAGCCTTAGTTTACTACAGATTCACCAGTGAAACCAGCCTTAGTTTACTACAGATTCACCAGTAAAACCAGCCTTAGTTTACTACAGATTCACCAGTGAAACCAGCCTTAGTTTATTACAGATTCACCAGTAAAACCAGCCTTAGTTTACTACAGATTCACCAGTAAAACCAGCCTTAGTTTACTACAGATTCACCAGTGAAACCAGCCTTAGTTTACTACAGATTCACCAGTAAAACCAGCCTTAGTTTACTACAGATTCACCAGTAAAACCAGCCTTAGTTTACTACAGATTCACCAGTGAAACCAGCCTTAGTTTATTACAGATTCACCAGTAAAACCAGCCTTAGTTTACTACAGATTCACCAGTAAAACCAGCCTTAGTTTACTACAGATTCACCAGTAAAACCAGCCTTAGTTTACTACAGATTCACCAATAAAACCAGCCTTAGTTTACTACAGATTCACCAGTAAAACCAGCCTTAGTTTACTACAGATTCACCAGTAAAACCAGCCTTACTTTACTACAGATTCACCAGTAAAACCAGCCTTAGTTTACTACAGATTCACCAGTAAAACCAGCCTTAGTTTACTACAGATTCACCAGTGAAACCAGCCTTAGTTTACTACAGATTCACCAGTAAAACCAGCCTTAGTTTACTACAGATTCACCAGTGAAACCAGCCTTAGTTTATTACAGATTCACCAGTAAAACCAGCCTTAGTTTACTACAGATTCACCAGTAAAACCAGCCTTAGTTTACTACAGATTCACCAGTGAAACCAGCCTTAGTTTACTACAGATTCACCAGTAAAACCAGCCTTAGTTTACTACAGATTCACCAGTAAAACCAGCCTTAGTTTACTACAGATTCACCAGTAAAACCAGCCTTAGTTTACTACAGATTCACCAGTGAAACCAGCCTTAGTTTATTACAGATTCACCAGTAAAACCAGCCTTAGTTTACTACAGATTCACCAGTAAAACCAGCCTTAGTTTACTACAGATTCACCAGTAAAACCAGCCTTAGTTTACTACAGATTCACCAGTAAAACCAGCCTTAGTTTATTACAGATTCACCAGTAAAACCAGCCTTAGTTTACTACATATTCACCAGTAAAACCAGCCTTAGTTTACTACAGATTCACCAGTAAAACCTGTGACTGCCCATCCTCCGGTGTCCTGTGGTATTTGAATTTAAAAATGATATTGATGCTGGTAGAAGTAGTTGTCAGGTGTGCGTCCCAAATTACACTCTAACCTCTACATAGGTCTGATCGAAAGTGTTTCGCTTTGTAGGGAATAGGGTGCCATTTGGGCCACAGGCAATCTCTGCCTTAGGGCCTTGGGCCTCTTGACAAGTGGAGAACTTTATGAGCGGGGATAAGATGTCAGACTGAGCCAGATGCCCCGAGCTGAAGAAACGCCACCGCTGAAGAGTCCTCCCTCCCGCCTCTCCTTCTCTCCTTACTCTTCCTCATCCACTTTCTCCCTTCTCCTCTCCCTTCTCCTCTCCTCTCCCTCCTCCTCTCCCTTCTCCTCTCCCCCTCTCCCTCCTCCTCTCCCTCCTCCTTATCCTTCTCCTCTCCCTCCTCGTCTCCCTTCTCCTCTCCCTCCTTCTTATCCTTCTCCTCTCCCTCCTCCTCTCCCTCCTCTCTCTCCTACTCTCCCTCCTCATCCTTATCCTCTCCTCCTTCCTCTCCCTTCTCCTCTCTTTCATCCTCTCCTCCTCTTCCTCCTCCTCTCCTTTCTCATCTCCCTCCTCCTCTCACCTCCTCTTCTCCCTTCTCCTCTCTTTCCTCCTCTCCCTTCTCCTCTCCCTCCTCCTCTCCCTCCTTCTTATCATTCTCCTCTCCTTCCTCCTCTCCCTCCTCTTCCTCCTCCTCTCCTTCCACCTCTCCCTCCTCCTCTCCCTCCTCTCCCTCCTCCTCTCCCTCCTTCTTATCATTCTCCTCTCCTTCCTCCTCTCCCTCCTCTCCCTCCTCCTCTCCTTCCACCTCTCCCTCCTCCTCTCCCTCCTCTCCCTCCTCCTCTCCCTCCTTCTTATCAGTCTCCTCTCCTTCCTCCTCTCCCTCCTCCTCTCCCTTCTCCTCTCCCTCCTTCTTATCATTCTCCTCTCCTTCCTCCTCTCCCTCCTCTTCCTCCTCCTCTCCTTCCACCTCTCCCTCCTCCTCTCCCTCCTCTCCCTCCTCCTCTCCCTCCTTCTTATCATTCTCCTCTCCTTCCTCCTCTCCCTCCTCTTCCTCCTACTCTCCTTCCACCTCTCCCTCCTCCTCTCCCTCCTCTCCCTCCTCCTCTCCCTCCTTCTTATCAGTCTCCTCTCCTTCCTCCTCTCCCTCCTCCTCTCCCTCCTCCTCTCCCTTCTCCTCTCCCTCCTCTCCCTACTACTCTCTTTCCTCCTCTTCCTTCTTCCTCCCTATATTTTCCTCCTCTCCTTTCTCTACACCTCAACCTTTGTTCCTTTCTCTTCTCCTTTCCTCTTCTCCCCACTTCATCCTCCCTCCCTCCTCTTCACCTCCCTCCTCCTCCCATGTCCTGCAGCCTGACCTCCGGGGAGAGGGGAAGCAGAGGGAAAAGCAGAGGGAGGAGCAGAGAGAGGAGGAGAGGGGGTAGGAGAGGGTGGAGGAATGTGATGGCTTGACGCTAAGTGAATGCCCTGACTCTCCCACCCCCTGACCCCCACCCTACCCTACCCCACATCTCCCCTCCGACCCCAGACAACACCCCCGTGACCCTCCCCCCCCAGGCCACTGTATCTGCCACTGTGTCCCCGGCAACCTCCCGGCTGGCAGCTCTCTCGCTTTCTCTCTGCTATGTCCTTGATATGGCTGGCATGTCGTGAGTAGATGTCCCTCCCTCCTTCACTACCACCCTCCCTCCCACTCTCCCTCCCACCCTCCCTCCCTCCTTCCCTCCCCTCCCTGCCAGCTTCCCAGTGGCGGGAGATAAATTTGAGAGTAAGGATGTCAGGCTGGCAACAGCTGGGTCTCTACGGTTTCACCAGATGTCCGTCTCCCGTGCGTCCGTGTGTTCAGTTTGTTGCTAACATTCACTGGGCTGTAAGTGAGAAGCGACGGTCCCTGGACGTACCTTGGATGCATTGTGTGCTTCCCAAATGGCACCCTATTCCCTATCTAGTGCACTTCTTTTGACGAGGGCTGGCACCCTATTCCCTATCTAGTGCACTACTTTTGACTAGAGCCCTATTCCCTATCTAGTGCACTACTTTAGACCAGAACCCTATTCCCTATCTAGTGCACTACTTTTGACCAGGGCTGGCACCCTATTCCCTATGTAGTGCACTTCTTTAGACCAGAGCCCTATTCCCTATCTAGTGCACTACTTTTGACCAGAGACCTCAAACCTCTTTCCAGATGTCTCTGGTCAAAGGTAGTGCACTGTATAGGGAATAGGGTGCAATTGGGGACGTAGCCATTGTAAATATCTTCTAAGCACGGAACTCGTATGAGGCGTAAAGCCGAATTTATCTGGTCATCAAATCTTGCACTGCAAAGACATTCTGGAGCGTGATCTACGAGCGTATAATAGCACTGCTTTAATGAACTGGGTGGTACTGTGTCACGCCGACTTCCAGCTCTCCTCAACTAAACATGATCACAGCTGGACCTGCTGCGATTAGTGTGACACATTTCAGTCATTTAGCAATTAGGGTTTAGTGCCTTGCGAAAAGGACTACATCCCGCCCCTCCAAATAACTCCTATAGTGCTCTCACACAAGCCGTCTGGATAGAGATAGATAGATCCAATAGTTATCATAAAGACATGGTCGCTAGTTGTCTTAGATGGCAGAGGTGCATCCCAGCATTGTCAACATGAAAACGTGAAAAGCCCGAGTCAAATCCAAATCCTGATTTTATTTATCCCATGCGCCCGAATACAACAGGTGTAGAATTTACCGTAAGATGCTTACAAGCAATGTTAAAAAGTATGAAAAATATGCTATGATTTTAAATGGAATTGGTAACACAATAAAATAACAATAAACGAGACAATATAAAAGGAGTACCAGTACCGAGTCAATGTGCGGGGGTACGAGGTAGTTGAGACCGAGTTACTGTGTAGTGGTACGAGGTAGTTGAGACCGAGTCATCGTGCAGGGGTACGAGGTAGTTGAGACCGAGTCATTGTGCAGGGGTACGAGGTAGTTGAGACCGAGTTACTGTGTAGTGGTACGAGGTAGTTGAGACCGAGTCATCGTGCAGGGGTACGAGGTAGTTGAGACCGAGTCATTGTGCAGGGGTACGAGGTAGTTGAGACCGAGTTACTGTGTAGTGGTACGAGGTAGTTGAGACCGAGTCATTGTGCAGGGGTACGAGGTAGTTGAGACCGAGTCATTGTGCAGGGGTACGAGGTAGTTGAGACCGAGTTACTGTGTAGTGGTACTAGGTAGTTGAGACCGAGTCATCGTGCAGGGGTACGAGGTAGTTGAGACCGAGTCATTGTGCAGGGGTACGAGGTAGTTGAGACCGAGTTACTGTGTAGTGGTACGAGGTAGTTGAGACCGAGTCATTGTGCAGGGGTACGAGGTAGTTGAGACCGAGTCATCGTGCAGGGGTACGAGGTAGTTGAGACCGAGTCATTGTGCAGGGGTACGAGGTAGTTGAGACCGAGTCATTGTGCAGGGGTACGAGGTAGTTCAAATCAAATCAAATCAAATCAAATTTTATTAGTCACATACACATGGTTAGCAGATGTTAATGCGAGTGTAGCGAAATGCTTGTGCTTCTAGTTCCGACAATGCAGTAATAACCAACAAGTAATCTAACCTAACAATTCCACAACTACTACCTTATACACACACACAAGTGTAAAGGGATAAAGAATATGTACATAAAGATATATGAATGAGTGGTGGTACAGAACGGCATGGCAAGATGCAGTAGATGGTATAGAGTACGGTATATACATATGAGATGAGTACTGTAGGGTATGTAAACATAAAGTGGCATAGTTTAAAGTGGCTAGTGGTACATGTATTACATAAAGATGGCAAGATGCAGTAGATGATATAGAGTACAGTATATACATATGAGATGGGTAATGTAGGGTATGTAAACATTATATTAAGTGGCATTGTTTAAAGTGGCTAGCGGTACATTTTTACATAATTTCCATCAATTCCCATTTTTAAAGTGGCTGGAGTTGAGTCAGTATGTTGGCAGCGGCCGCTAAATGTTAGTGGTGGCTGTTTAACAGTCTGATGGCCTTGAGATAGAAGCTGTTTTTCAGTCTCTCGGTCCCTGCTTTGATGCACCTGTACTGACCTCGCCTTCTGGATGATAGCGGGGTGAACAGGCAGTGGCTTGGGTGGTTGTTGTCCTTGATGATCTTTTAGTTGAGACCGAGTCATTGTGCAGGGGTACGAGGTAGTTGAGACCGAGTCATTGTGCAGGGGTACGAGGTAGTTGAGACCGAGTCATTGTGCAGGGGTACGAGGTAGTTGAGACCGAGTCATTGTGCAGGGGTACGAGGTAGTTGAGACCGAGTCACTGTGCAGGGGTACGAGGTAGTTGAGACCGAGTCATTGTGCAGGGGTACGAGGTAGTTGAGACCGAGTCATTGTGCAGGGGTACGAGGTAGTTGAGACCGAGTCACTGTGCAGGGGTACGAGGTAGTTGAGACCGAGTCACTGTGCAGGGGTACGAGGTAGTTGAGACCGAGTCACTGTGCAGGGGTACGAGGTAGTTGAGACCGAGTCATTGTGCAGGGGTACGAGGTAGTTGAGACCGAGTCATCGTGCAGGGGTACGAGGTAGTTGAGACCGAGTCATTGTGCAGGGGTACGAGGTGTTGAGACCGAGTCATTGTGCAGGGGTACGAGGTAGTTGAGACCGAGTCACTGTGCAGGGGTACGAGGTAGTTGAGACCGAGTCATTGTGCAGGGGTACGAGGTAGTTGAGACCGAGTCATTGTGCAGGGGTACGAGGTAGTTGAGACCCATCTCTTGCCTTGCCTTATGCCTGTGGATACTGGACTGGGGCCAAAACCAAAACCCCCGGCCTGGCTGACTGGCCTCTCTATGGCTCAGTACCCGGCCTGGCTGACTGGCCTCTCTATGGATCAGTACCCGGCCTGGCTGACTGGCCTCTATGGCTCAGTACCCGGCCTGGCTGACTGGCCTCTCTATGGCTCAGAGGAGCTGTTGGCAGACTGGTCTCTCTATTGTTCAGAGGAGCTGTTGGCAGACTGGCCTCTCTATGGCTCAGAGGAGCTGTTGGCAGACTGGCCTCTCTATGGCTCAGAGGAGTTGTTGGCAGACTGGCCTCTCTATGGCTCAGAGGAGTTGTTGGCAGACTGGCCTCTCTATGGCTCAGAGGAGTTGTTGGCAGACTGGCCTCTCTATGGCTCAGAGGAGTTGTTGGCAGACTGGCCTCTCTATGGCTCAGAGGAGCTGTTGGCAGACTGGCCTCTCTATGGCTCAGAGGAGTTGTTGGCAGACTGGTTTCTCTATGGCTCAGAGGAGCTGTTGGCAGACTGGCCTCTATGGCTCAGAGGAGTTGTTGGCAGACTGGCCTCTCTATGGCTCAGAGGAGTTGTTGGCAGACTGGCCTCTCTATGGCTCAGAGGAGCTGTTGGCAGACTGGCCTCTCTATGGCTCAGAGGAGCTGTTGGCAGACTGGCCAGGTAGTTGAGACCCATCTCTTGCCTTGCCTTATGCTTGTGGATACTGGACTGGGGCCAAAACCAAAACCCCCGGCCTGGCTGACTGGCCTCTCTATGGCTCAGTACCCGGCCTGGCTGACTGGCCTCTATGGCTCAGTATCCGGCCTGGCTGACTGGCCTCTCTATGGCTCAGAGGAGCTGTTGGCAGACTGGCCTCTCTATGGCTCAGAGGAGCTGTTGGCAGACTGGCCTCTCTATGGCTCAGAGGAGCTGTTGGCAGACTGGTCTCTCTATGGCTCAGAGGAGCTGTTGGCAGACTGGTCTCTCTATGGCTCAGAGGAGCTGTTGGCAGACTGGCCTCTCTATGGCTCAGAGGAGTTGTTGGCAGACTGGCCTCTCTATGGCTCAGAGGAGCTGTTGGCAGACTGGTTTCTCTATGGCTCAGATTAGTTGTTGGCAGACTGGTTTCTCTATGGCTCAGAGGAGCTGTTGGCAGACTGGCCTCTCTATGGCTCAGAGGAGTTGTTGGCAGACTGGCCTCTCTATGGCTCAGAGGAGCTGTTGGCAGACTGGCATCTCTATGGCTCAGAGGAGCTGTTGGCAGACTGGCCTCTCTATGGCTCAGAGGAGCTGTTGGCAGACTGGCCTCTCTATGGCTCAGAGGAGCTGTTGGCAGACTGGCCTCTCTATGGCTCAGAGGAGCTGTTGGCAGACTGGCCTCTGTATGGCTCAGAGGAGCTGTTGGCAGACTGGCCTCTCTATGGCTCAGAGGAGTTGTTGGCAGACTGGTTTCTCTATGGCTCAGTACCCGGCCTGGCTGACTGGCCTCTCTATGGCTCAGAGGAGTTGTTGGCAGACTGGTTTCTCTATGGCTCAGAGGAGCTGTTGGCAGACTGGCCTCTCTATGGCTCAGATGAGCTGTTGGCAGACTGTGGGCACAGTAGAGTTAGTGTTCCTTTGTTGCAAGGTGAGGCATGTCCGGGGCTTCCCAAGGAACAGACAGCCACAGGGTCATAGTACCCTCTGTTCAGTTCCAGCTCATTGCTTCACCCTTTCAGGATTGCAGAAATCCACCCAGCCCCTTGTGAGATATTCTTGATAAGAGATCTCTAATGCGGTGGTGTTTTGAAAGACCTGACCTGGTGACAGATGGGTTGTGTCTCCTCTGCTGATGGCTCTGTGTAACATCAGGGGGGGGGGGGGGCAGCAGCATTATGACAGAGTGTGTATGTGTGTTTGGTTTTACTATCCTTGTGGGAACCAGAAGTGAGGACATTTTGTCGGTTTGGTCCCTGGAATTTGAATCTAGATCTCTGTCATGTTTTCTAGAGTTTTCCATTGGGAGATTCACATCTGTCTGCAATGTCGAGGAGATGATTAACATCACTCAGTGTTATTTTTAGCATGTAAATCTTGGCGAGGCAAACTCAACAAAACATTTTGGGGATGAATGCCAGAAAAGTCACTACACAACACTAAAACAAAACGTTAATTGCACTATAACGGTACCCACAAACTGTTAAGGCCTACATAAAGCTGTCCCAACAGCAGAGCTTTCTTTCCAGCACCATGGAGGGAATCCTTACCACTACTACACCTGGCAGCGAAACAGTTCATTCATCCTCGTTTACTACCATTCTAAAAAACATAGCTGATTTGGCTGACTTGCTTAAACAAATGTGGTTTCTACTGACAATTGATATGTACAAACTATGGCCTAAGGTAAGGGAAGACCCCAATGAAATGGACAAAAATGAACGGCAACTTATTGGCATTGGGCGAACCATATACACAATCGCAAATACCACTCAAAACCATATTGCCACCGGAACATTGCAAATGCCAAGTGTAATAAACCAAAAATCCCATAGGGCGTGTGTGCGCTCCACCGTAGTTTTTCATATGGGAAATGGTCACAAAGTCATGTCCCAAGGGTGAAATATTCTAAATCTTTTAAAAAAGTCAACATTTCAAAACCTCATAAAAAGTGTGTTTTTTACTGTTTTTCATTTTTTCAGATTTTTTGGGTGTCAATTATACATATGTAGTAACTGTACGGACATTCATTGGTGTTATTTTATTGAGTTTGTCCATAAGGCCTATGTTTTGTCCATTTTCCATAAATGATCATAGGAAGTCGGCTTCCGAACCCAAAAGTCAGTGAACCATGTCCAAATGGCATAAGAAATGTCCAAATGCCATATATAAGTATTGAATGTACCAAATCAGGATGTTATGTCCATTTGCCATATATGATCATATGAAGTCGGTTTCTGAACCCAAAAGTCTGTGAACCATGTCCAAAATGGCATTTATACTGCCCAAATGATATATATCACTATGTTAAGCCCTGAATCAAGCTAGAATGTCTATTCGTCATGTTTGTCATAGGAAGTAAGAATTTCTTATTGATGTTGATTCAGCATGTTCATTTTGTAATGGGAAGTCCTTATGGATATACGTTGGCAAGGGACGCTGTCAACTTTCAGAAGAGCATGTGACACTGACAATATAGCATGTGTGTAATGGACACTGTCCAATCGCTCGTTGGTAATGATTTCAGCCTGTCCATTTGGTGATGTTAAATCCCTCATTAAATACATTGGAAATGTACAATTGTACACTGTCCATTTGCAATGTCTTATAATTGGCATCTATAACTTTTTAGGAAAAAAATAAATAAAAACTTTTGGCAGCAATTACAGCATTGAGTCGTCTTGGGTATGATGCTACAAGCTTGGCACACCTGTATTTGGGGAGTTTCTCCCATTCTTCTCTGCAGATCCTCTCGAGCTCTGTCAGGTTGGGTGGGGAGCGACGCTGCACAGCTATTTTCAGGTCTCTCCAGAGATGTTCGATCGGTTTCAAGTCCAGGCTCTGGCTGGGCCACTCAAGGACATTCAGAGTCTTGTCCCGAAGCCACTCCTGCATTGTCTTGCCTCTGTGCTTAGGGTCGTTGTCCTGTTGGAAGGTGAACCTTCGCCACAGTCTGAGGTCCTGAGCGCTATGGAGCAGGATTTCATCAAGGATCTCTCTGTACTTTGCTCTGTGTATCTTTCCCTTGATCCTGACTAGTCTCCCAGTCCCTGCCTCTGAAAAACATCCCCACAGCATGATGCTGCCACCACTATGCTTCACCGTAGGGATGGTGCCAGGTTTTCTCCAGACGTGACGCTTGGCATTCAGGCAAAGAGTTCAATCTAGGTTTCATCAGACCAGAGAATCTTGTTTCTCATGGTCTAAGAGTCCTTTAAGTGCCTTTTAGTCAAATCCAAATGGGCTGTCATGTGCCTTTTACTGAGGAGTGGCTTCTGTCTGTCCACTCTACCATAAAGGCCTGATTGGTGGAGTGCTGCAGAGATGGTTGTCCTTCTGGAAGATTCTCACATCTCCACAGAGGAACTCTGGAGCTCTGTCAGAGTGACCGTCGGGTTCTTGGTCACCTCCCTGACCGAGGCCCTTCTCCCCCGATTGCTCAGTATTTGCCAGGCGGCCAGCTCTAGGAAGAGTCTTGGTGATTCCAAACTTCTTCCATTTAAGAATGATGGAGGCCACTGTGTTCTTAGGGATCTTCAATGCTGCAGCCATGTTTTGGTACCCTTATCCCAGATCTGTGCCTCGACACAATCCAATCTCTGAGCTCTACGGACAATTCCATCGACCTCATGGCTTGGTTTTTGCTCTGATATGTGATGTCAACTGTGGGACCTTATATAGACAGGTTTGTGCCTTTCCAAATCATGTCCAATCAAATGATTTTACCACAGGTGGACTCCAATCAAGATGTAGAAACATCTCAAAGATGATGATTGGAAACAGGATGCAAAGGGTCTCCAACATTGTTTTTGTCTCCAACTCCACTCTATCTACATGCCACCTCCTCTTCCACTCTACCTCCACCTCCACTCTACCTCTCTCTACATCTACTCTACCTCCACCTCCACTCCTACTCCACTCTACCTCCACCTCCACTCTACCTCTCTCTACATCTACTCTACCTCCACCTCCACTCCTACTCCACTCTACCTTCACATACACTCTACCTCTCTCTACATCCACTCTACCTCCACTCCACATCCACTCTACCTCCACTTCACCTCCACTCTACCTCCACCTCCACTCCTCCTCCATCTCCACTCTACCTCAACTACCTCTACTCAACCTCTCTCTACACCCACTCTACCTCTACCTCCACTCCTCCACTCTACCTCCACCTCCACTCAACCACTCTCTACATCCACTCTACCTCTGCCTCCACTCCACCTCCACTCCTCCTCCAATTCCACTCTACCTCCACCTCCACTCTACCTCTCTACATCTACTCTACCTCCATTCCATCTCCACTCTATCTCCACTCTCCCTCTTTCTACATCCACTCTACCTCCACCTCCACTCCACCTTCACTCTACCTCCACTTCACCTCCACTCTACCTCAACTACCTCTACTCAACCTCTCTCTACACCCACTCTACCTCCACCTCCACTCCTCCACTCCACTCCATCTCCACTCCTCCTCCATCTCCACTCTACCTTCACCTCCACTCTACCTCTCTACATCTACTCTACATCCACCTCCAATCCTACTCCATCTCCTTCTCCACACTATCTCCACTCCTCCTCCACCTCCACTCTACCTCTCTCTACATCCACTCTACCTCCATCTCCACTCCACCTTCACTCCACCTCCACTTCACCTCCACTCCACATCCACCTTCACTCAACTTCTCTCCACATCCACTCTTCCTCCACTTCCACTCCTCCACTCCTCTACTCCACCTCCTCCTCCACTCTACCTCATTCCTCCTACACCTCCACTCGACCTCCTCCTCCACTCTACCTCCATTCCTCCTACACCTCCACTCGACCTCCTCCTCCCCTCTACCTCTACCTCCACTCTGCCTCCACTCCATCTCCTCCTCCACTCTACCTCTATTCCACCTCCACCTACTTTCCTCCACTCTACATCTACTCTACATCTACTCCACCTCCACTCCTCCACTCCATCTCCTCCTCCACACCATCTCCACTCCTCCTCCATCTCCACTCCTCCTCCACCTCCACCTCCACTCTACCTCTCTCTACATCCACCCTTCCTCCACTTCCACTCCTCCACTCCGCCTCCTCCTCCACTCTACCTCCATTCCTCCTACACCTCCACTCGACCTCCTCCTCCCCTCTACCTCTACCTCCACTCTGCCTCCACTCCACCTCCTCCTCCCCTCTACCTCTGCCTCCACTCCTCCTCCAACTCCACTCTATCTACATGCCACCTCCTCTTCCACTCTACCTCCACTCTACCTCCACCTCCACTCCTACTCCACTCTACCTTCACATACGCTCTACCTCTCTCTACATCCACTCTACCTCCACTCCACATCCACTCTAACTCCACTTCACCTCCACTCTACCTCCACCTCCACCTCCACTCAACCACTCTCTACATCCACTCTACCTCCACCTGCACTCCTCCACTCCAACTCTACCTCCACTCCTCCTCCACTCTATCTCCACTCTCCCTCTTTCTACATCCACTCTACCTCCACCTCCACTCCACCTTCACTCTACCTCCACTTCACCTCCACTCTACCTCAACCACCTCTACTCAACCTCTCTCTACACCCACTCTACCTCCACCTCAACTCCTACACTCCATCTCCACTCCTCCTCCATCTCCACTCTACCTCCACCTCCACTCTACCTCTCTACATCTACTCTACCTCCATCTCCACTCCACCTTCACTCCACCTCCACTCCTCCTCCACCTCCACCTCCACCTCCACTCTACCTCTCTCTACATCCACTCTTCCTCCACTTCCACTCCTCCACTCCACCTCCTCCTCCACTCTACCTCCATTCCTCCTACACCTCCACTCGACCTCCTCCTCCCCTCTACCTCTTCTCCACTCTGCCTCCACTCCACCTCCTCCTCCACTCTACCTCTCTCTACCTCCACCTACTTTCCTCCACTCTACCTCCTCCTCCCCTCTACCTCTGCCTCCACTCTACCTCCTCCACTCTACCTCTCTCTACCTCCACTCTACCTCCACCTACTTTCCTCCATTCTACCTCCTCCCCCACTCTACCTCCACCTCCACTCTACCTCCACCTCCAATCTACCTCCTCCTCCACTCTACCTCCACCTCCACTCCTCCTCCACATCCACCTCCACTCTAACTCCTCCTCCACTCTACCTCTCTCTACCTCCACCTACTTTCATCCACTCCACCTCCACTCTCTCTCCTCCTCCACTCCACTCTACCTCCACCTCCACTCCACCCCTCCTCCACCACTCTACCTCTACCTCCACCTCCACTCTACCTCCACCTCCACTCTACCTCCACCTCCACTCCACCACCACCTCCACTCTACCACTACCTCCACTCTACCTCCACTTCCCTCCCCCACTCCACCTCCATCACTCTACCCCCACTCCACCTCCACCTCCACTCCACCTCCACCTCCACTCTACCTCCACCACCACCTCCACTCTACCTCCACCACCACCTCCACTCTACCTCTACCACCACCTCCACTCCACCACCACCACCTCCACTCTACCTCCTCCACCACCTCCACTCTACCTCCACCACCACCTCCACTCCACCACCACCTCCACTCTACCTCCACCACCACCTCCACTCTACCTCCACCACCACCTCCACTCTACCTCCACCACCACCTCCACTCAACCACCACCTCCACTCTACCTCCCACCTCCACTCTACCTCCCACCTCCACTCTACCTCCCTCCTCCACTCTACCTCCACCTCCACTCTACCTCCCTCCTCCACTCTACCTCCACCTCCACTCTACCTCCCTCCACCACTCTACCTCCACCCCTCTACCTCCCTCCACCACTCTACCTCCACCACTCCACCTCCTCTATCTCCACTCCACCTCCTCTCTCCTCCTCCACCTCCTCTATCTCCACTCCACCTCCTCTCTCCTCCTCCACCTCCTCTCTCCTCCTCTACCTCCTCTATCTCCACTCCACCTCCTCTCTCCTCCTCCACCTCCTCTATCTCCACTCCACCTCCTCTCTCCTCCTCCACCTCCTCTCTCCTCCTCCACCTCCTCTCTCCTCCTCCACCTCCTCTCTCCTCCTCTATCTCCACTCCACCTCCTCTCTCCTCCTCTATCTCCTCCTCCACCTCCTCTCTCCTCCTCCACCTCCTCTCTCCTCCTCCACCTCCTCTCTCCTCCTCCACCTCCTCTCTCCTCCTCCACCTCCTCTCTCCTCCTCTATCTCCACTCCACCTCCTCTCTCCTCCTCTATCTCCTCCTCCACCTCCTCTCTCCTCCTCCACCTCCTCTCTCCTCCTCCACCTCCTCTCTCCTCCTCCACCTCCTCTCTCCTCCTCCACCTCCTCTCTCCTCCTCTATCTCCACCTCATCTCCTCTCTCCTCCTCTATCTCCTCCTCCACCTCCTCTCTCCTCCTCCACCTCCTCTCTCCTCATCCACCTCCTCTCTCCTCCTCCACCTCCTCTCTCCTCCTCTACCTCCTCTATCTCCACTCCACCCCCTCTCTCCTCCTCTACCTCCTCTATCTCCACTCCACCTCCTCTCTCCTCCTCTACCTCCTCTATCTCCACTCCACCTCCTCTCTCCTCCTCTACCTCCTCTATCTCCACTCCACCTCCTCTCTCCTCCTCTACCTCCTCTATCTCCACTCCACCTCCTCTCTCCTCCTCCACCTCCTCTATCTCCACTCCACCTCCTCTCTCCTCCTCCACCTCCTCTCTCCTCCTCTACCTCCTCTATCTCCACTCCACCTCCTCTCTCCTCCTCCACCTCCTCTATCTCCACTCCACCTCCTCTCTCCTCCTCCACCTCCTCTCTCCTCCTCTACCTCCTCTATCTCCACTCCACCTCCTCTCTCCTCTTCCACCTCCTCTATCTCCACTCCACCTCCTCTCTCTTCCTCCACCTCCTCTCTCCTCCTCCACCTCCTCTCTCCTCCTCCACCTCCTCTATCTCCACTCCACCTCCTCTCTCCTCCTCCACCTCCTCTCTCCTCCTCCACCTCCTCTATCTCCACTCCACCTCCTCTCTCCTCCTCCACCTCCTCTCTCCTCCTCCACCTCCTCTCTCCTCCTCCACCTCCTCTCTCCTCCTCCACCGTGCACAGGGAAGAGTTTTGTTTTTCAGACTTGTTATTTTCCTTCTCCTCCTGGTTCAACTGTTTTACTCCTTTCCCTGTTTTCTGAGGTTCATAATAAAGCCAAGTGAAAGAGCCTGAATGAGATTGTTATTGGAACCTAAACAGTTTACCCACATCTAGTTTTTTTTAGGAAGATGAATCACAGTTACTAGGTGCTACTGGTGAATAATTACGTTTTTCACATTGTTCAAGATTGTTGATATTGGCACACAATGCGGGCTTTCCTCTTCAGACTGTAGTGAGGAATTGGTCAACAAGACGAGATAATGATTGTGGGCGTCGCTTTAACTTTATCCAAATATTACATGTTTTCTACAGTATTGGTTTGATCTTTAACCTAGATTATCTCTCATATGAAACATTGCAGAGTGATTCTCTCATATGAAACACTGCAGAGTGATTCTCTCATATGAAACACTACAGAGTGATTCTCTCATATGAATCACTACAGAGTGATTCTCTCATATGAATCACTACAGAGTGATTCTCTCATATGAATCACTACAGAGTGATTCTGTCATATGAAACACTACAGAGTGATTCTCTCATATGAAACACTACAGAGTGATTCTTTCATATGAATCACTACAGAGTGATTCTCTCATATGAATCACTACAGAGTGATTCTCTCATATGAATCACTACAGAGTGATTCTCTCATATGAATCACTACAGAGTGATTCTCTCATATGAATCACTACAGAGTGATTCTCTCATATGAATCACTACAGAGTGATTCTCTCATATGAATCACTGCAGAGTGATTCTCTCATATGAAACACTACAGAGTGATTCTCTCATATGAATCACTGCAGAGTGATTCTCTCATATGAATCACTGCAGAGTGATTCTCTCATATGAATCACTACAGAGTGATTCTCTCATATGAAACACTACAGAGTGATTCTGTCATATGAAACACTACATTTACATTTACATTACATTTAAGTCATTTAGCAGACGCTCTTATCCAGAGCGACTTACAAATTGGTGCATTCACCTTATGAAATCCAGTGGAACAACCACTTTACAATAGTGCATCTAACTCTTTTAAGGGGGAGGGGTGGGGTTAGGAGGATTACTTTATCCTAGGTATTCCTTAAAGAGGTGGGGTTTCAGGTGTCTCCGGAAGGTGGTGATTGACTCCGCTGACCTGGCGTCGTGAGGGAGTTTGTTCCACCATTGGGGTGCCAGAGCAGCGAACAGTTTTGACTGGGCTGAGCGGGAACTGTACTTCCTCAGAGGTAGGGAGGCGAGCAGGCCAGAGGTGGATGAACGCAGTGCACTTGTTTGGGTGTAGGGCCTGATCAGAGCCTGAAGGTACGGAGGTGCCGTTCCCCTCACAGCTCCGTAGGCAAGCACCATGGTCTTGTAGCGGATGCGAGCTTCAACTGGAAGCCAGTGGAGAGAGCGGAGGAGCGGGGTGACGTGAGAGAACTTGGGAAGGTTGAACACCAGACGGGCTGCGGCGTTCTGGATGAGTTGTAGGGGTTTAATGGCACAGGCAGGGAGCCCAGCCAACAGCGAGTTGCAATAATCCAGACGGGAGATGACAAGTGCCTGGATTAGGACCTGCGCCGCTTCCTGTGTGAGGCAGGGTCGTACTCTGCGAATGTTGTAGAGCATGAACCTACAGGAACGGGTCACCGCCTTGATGTGAGTTGAGAACGACAGGGTGTTGTCCAGGATCACGCCAAGGTTCTTAGCGCTCTGGGAGGAGGACACAATGGAGTTGTCAACCGTGATGGCGAGATCATGGAACGGGCAGTCCTTCCCCGGGAGGAAGAGCAGCTCCGTCTTGCCGAGGTTCAGCTTGAGGTGGTGATCCGTCATCCACACTGATATGTCTGCCAGACATGCAGAGATGCGATTCGCCACCTGGTTATCAGAGGGGGGAAAGGAGAAGATTAATTGTGTGTCGTCTGCATAGCAATGATAGGAGAGGCCATGTGAGGATATGACAGAGCCAAGTGACTTGGTGTATAGCGAGAATAGGAGAGGGCCTAGAACAGAGCCCTGGGGGACACCAGTGGTGAGAGCACGTGGTGCGGAGACAGATTCTCGCCAAGCCACCTGGTAGGAGCGACCTGTCAGGTAGGACGCAATCCAAGCGTGGGCCGCGCCGGAGATGCCCAGCTCGGAGAGGGTGGAGAGGAGGATCTGATGGTTCACAGTATCAAAGGCAGCCGATAGGTCTAGAAGGATGAGAGCAGAGGAGAGAGAGTTAGCTTTAGCAGTGCGGAGCGCCTCCGTGACACAGAGAAGAGCAGTCTCAGTTGAATGACTAGTCTTGAAACCTGACTGATTTGGATCAAGAAGGTCATTCTGAGAGAGATAGCAGGAGAGCTGGCCAAGGACGGCACGTTCAAGAGTTTTGGAGAGAAAAGAAAGAAGGGATACTGGTCTGTAGTTGTTGACATCGGAGGGATCGAGTGTAGGTTTTTTCAGAAGGGGTGCAACTCTCGCTCTCTTGAAGACGGAAGGGACGTAGCCAGCGGTCAAGGATGAGTTGATGAGCGAGGTGAGGTAAGGGAGAAGGTCTCCGGAAATGGTCTGGAGAAGAGAGGAGGGGATAGGGTCAAGCGGGCAGGTTGTTGGGCGGCCGGCCGTCACAAGACGCGAGATTTCATCTGGAGAGAGAGGGGAGAAAGAGGTCAAAGCACAGGGTAGGGCAGTGTGAGCAGAACCAGCGGTGTCGTTTGACTTAGCAAACGAGGATCGGATGTCGTCGACCTTCTTTTCAAAATGGTTGACGAAGTCATCCGCAGAGAGGGAGGAGGGGGGAGGAGGGGGAGGAGGATTCAGGAGGGAGGAGAAGGTGGCAAAGAGCTTCCTAGGGTTAGAGGCAGATGCTTGGAATTTAGAGTGGTAGAAAGTGGCTTTAGCAGCAGAGACAGAAGAGGAGAAAGTAGAGAGGAGGGAGTGAAAGGATGCCAGGTCCGCAGGGAGGCGAGTTTTCCTCCATTTCCGCTCGGCTGCCCGGAGCCCTGTTCTGTGAGCTCGCAGTGAGTCGTCGAGCCACGGAGCAGGAGGGGAGGACCGAGCCGGCCTGGAGGATAGGGGACATAGAGAGTCAAAGGATGCAGAAAGGGAGGAGAGGAGGGTTGAGGAGGCAGAATCAGGAGATAGGTTGGAGAAGGTTTGAGCAGAGGGAAGAGATGATAGGATGGAAGAGGAGAGAGTAGCGGGGGAGAGAGAGCGAAGGTTGGGACGGCGCGATACCATCCGAGTAGGGGCAGTGTGGGAAGTGTTAGATGAGAGCGAGAGGGAAAAGGATACAAGGTAGTGGTCGGAGACTTGGAGGGGAGTTGCAGTGAGATTAGTGGAAGAACAGCATCTAGTAAAGATGAGGTCAAGCGTATTGCCTGCCTTGTGAGTAGGGGGGGAAGGTGAGAGGGTGAGGTCAAAAGAGGAGAGGAGTGGAAAGAAGGAGGCAGAGAGGAATGAGTCAAAGGTAGACGTGGGGAGGTTAAAGTCACCCAGGACTGTGAGAGGTGAGCCATCCTCAGGAAAGGAGCTTATCAGGGCGTCAAGCTCATTGATGAACTCTCCAAGGGAACCTGGAGGGCGATAAATGATAAGGATGTTAAGCTTGAAAGGGCTGGTAACTGTGACAGCATGGAATTCAAAGGAGGCGATAGACAGATGGGTCAGGGGAGAAAGAGAGAATGTCCACTTGGGAGAGATGAGGATCCCAGTGCCACCGCCCCGCTGACCAGAAGCTCTCGGGGTGTGCGAGAACACGTGGGCAGACGAGGCGAGAGCAGTAGGAGTAGCAGTGTTGTCAGTGGTAATCCATGTTTCCGTCAGTGCCAAGAAGTCGAGGGACTGGAGGGAAGCATAGGCTGAGATGAACTCTGCCTTGTTGGCCGCAGATCGGCAGTTCCAGAGGCTGCCGGAGACCTGGAACTCCACGTGGGTCGTGCGCGCTGGAACCACCAGGTTAGAATGGCGGCGGCCACGCGGTGAGAAGCGTTTGTATGGTCTGTGCAGAGAGGAGAGAAGAGGGATAGACAGACACATAGTTGACAGGCTACAGAAGAGGCTACGCTAATGCAAAGGAGATTAGAATGACAAGTGGACTACACTGTGTTCAGGAAGTTAAGTTTACGTTGCAAAAATAAAATAAAATCTTATTGACTAAAATGATATAGTACTGCTGGCGGTGAAGTAGGCTGGCTAGCAGTGGCTGCGTTGTTGACTTTGTTTGAACGTGTAGCTGGCTAGGTAACCTCGACAATTTCTCAAAAACTACACAATTATCTTGGATACAAGGACAGCAAAGACAACTATGTAGCTAGCTAACACTACGCTAATCGAGTCGTTCCGTTGTAATGTAAGTTGTAGTGTGAGTTTCTACAGTGCTGCTATTCGGTAGAAGTTGGCTAACTAGCAGTGTTAGCTAGCAGTGTTGACTAGGTAGGAGACGGCAGCGCAGGGCGGTGGACGAAAATAGCTGGCTAGTTAACCGAATAATTACTCAAACCAACTCTAAGCTACACAATTATCTTAGATACAAAGATAGCAAAGACAACTATGTAGCCAGCTAACACTACACTAATCAAGTCGTTCCGTTGTAATGTAATCGTTTCTCCAGAGCTGCTATGCTGCTATTCGGTGGCTAGCTGGCTAGCTAGCAGTGTTGACTACGTTACGTTACGAAAATAGCTGGCTAGTTAACCATATAATTACTCTAACCAACTCTAAGCTACACAATTATCTTAGATACAAAGATAGCAAAGAGAACTGTGTAGCCAGCTAACACTACACTAATCAAGTCGTTCCGTTGTAATGTAATCGTTTCTCCAGTGCTGCTATGCTGCTGTGCTGCTATTCGGTGGCTAGCTGGCTAGCTAGCAGTGTTGACTACGTTGTTACGTTCGGACGAAAATAGCTGGCTAGCGAACCTCAATAACCCCAATAACTACTCAATTATCTTTGAAACAAAGACGGATATGTAGCTCGTTAAGATCAAACAAATCAAACCGTTGTACTGTAATGAAAATGAATGAAAATGGTAAAACTACCTGTGGAGCGACGCGGAATTGGAGCGACGCGGAATTGGAGCGACGCGGAATTGCGACTGCACGCTGCACGCTCCAAACCGGAGCGTGCAGCGTGATTCTCAGAGTGATTCTCTCATATGAGAGTGATTCTCTCATATGAAACACTACAGAGTGATTCTCTCATATGAAACACTACAGAGTGATTCTCTCATATGAAACACTACAGAGTGATTCTGTCATATGAAACACTACAGAGTGATTCTCTCATATGAATCACTACAGAGTGATTCTGTCATATGAATCACTACAGAGTGATTCTCTCATATGAAACACTGCAGAGTGATTCTCTCATATGAAACACTACAGAGTGATTCTCTCATATGAAACACTACAGAGTGATTCTGTCATATGAAACACTACAGAGTGATTCTCTCATATGAATCACTACAGAGTGATTCTGTCATATGAATCACTACAGAGTGATTCTCTCATATGAAACACTGCAGAGTGATTCTCTCATATGAAACACTACAGAGTGATTCTCTCATATGAAACACTACAGAGTGATTCTCTCATATGAATCACTACAGAGTGATTCTCTCATATGAATCACTACAGAGTGATTCTCTCATATGAATCACTACAGAGTGATTCTCTCATATGAATCACTACAGAGTGATTCTCTCATATGAATCACTGCAGAGTGATTCTCTCATATGAATCACTACAGAGTGATTCTCTCATATGAAACACTACAGAGTGATTCTCTCATATGAAACACTGCAGAGTGATTCTCTCATATGAAACACTACAGAGTGATTCTCTCATATGAAACACTACAGAGTGATTCTCTCATATGAAACACTGCAGAGTGATTCTCTCATATGAATCACTACAGAGTGATTCTCTCATATGAAACACTGCAGAGTGATTCTCTCATATGAATCACTACAGAGTGATTCTCTCATATGAATCACTACAGAGTGATTCTCTCATATGAAACACTGCAGAGTGATTCTCTCATATGAAACACTGCAGAGTGATTCTCTCATATGAATCACTGCAGAGTGATTCTCTCATATGAAACACTGCAGAGTGATTCTCTCATATGAAACACTACAGAGTGATTCTCTCATATGAAACATTACAGAGTGATTCTCTCATATGAATCACTACAGAGTGATTCTCTCATATGAAACACTGCAGAGTGATTCTCTCATATGAAACACTACAGAGTGATTCTCTCATATGAAACATTACAGAGTGATTCTCTCATATGAAACACTGCAGAGTGATTCTCTCATATGAAACACTACAGAGTGATTCTCTCATATGAAACATTACAGAGTGATTCTCTCATATGAAACATTACAGAGTGATTCTGTCATATGAAACACTGCAGAGTGATTCTCTCATATGAAACACTACAGAGTGATTCTCTCATATGAAACACTACAGAGTGATTCTCTCATATGAATCACTACAGAGTGATTCTCTCATATGAAACACTACAGAGTGATTCTCTCATATGAAACACTACAGAGTGATTCTCTCATATGAAACACTACAGAGTGATTCTCTCATATGAATCACTACAGAGTGATTCTCTCATATGAAACACTACAGAGTGATTCTCTCATATGAAACACTACAGAGTGATTCTCTCATATGAATCACTACAGAGTGATTCTCTCATATGAATCACTACAGAGTGATTCTCTCATATGAAACACTACAGAGTGATTCTCTCATATGAATCACTACAGAGTGATTCTCTCATATGAAACACTACAGAGTGATTCTCTCATATGAATCACTACAGAGTGATTCTCTCATATGAAACATTACAGAGTGATTCTCTCCATTACCCCTGTGTTAGGTTACATTGGGCAGGGTGTGAGCCCACGGATGGAGGATAATGTTTTAAAGGACACCATTACCCCTGTGTTAGGTTACATTGGGCAGGGAGTGAGCCCCCGGATGGAGGATAATGTTTTAAAGGACACCATTACCCCTGTGTTAGGTTACATTGGGCAGGGTGTGAGCCCACGGATGGAGGATAATGTTTTAAAGGACACCATTACCCCTGTGTTAGGTTACATTGGGCAGGGAGTGAGCCCACGGATGGAGGATAATGTTTTAAAGGACACCATTACCCCTGTGTTATGTTACATTGGGCAGGGTGTGAGCCCACGGATGGAGGATAATGTTTTAAAGGACACCATTACCCCTGTGTTAGGTTACATTGGGCAGGGAGTGAGCCCCCGGATGGAGGATAATGTTTTAAAGGACACCATTACCCCTGTGTTAGGTTACATTGGGCAGGGTGTGAGCCCACGGATGGAGGATAATGTTTTAAAGGACACCATTACCCCTGTGTTAGGTTACATTGGGCAGGGAGTGAGCCCACGGACGGAGGTTAATGTTTTGAGGCTGACGTCATTAGCATGCTAAACATACCGCCTGAGTCCCAAACGGCACCCTATTCCCTATATACTGCACTCAACCCCACATACTCATATATAGTGGCCTATGGGCCCTGGTTAAAACATTAAGTAGGGCACTATATAGAGAGTAGGGTACTATTTGGAACACAACCCCACATACTCCTTGATACTGTAGGTTGAAGGCCAGACCACTCACATTATGTTGCCTGGTTACCAGCATCCTGCGTTGCTAAACACCGTGGACTATATTTCTTAAAGTTCGAATCAGAAGGTGTTGTATTACCTCACAGTGCTGAAGCAGACCTCTTGAACACCTGCTGTGGCAGGGTAGCATATCAACGCCCCCTTACCCCTTTCTCAGGGAGTGTGACCACGCTCATTTGTCATTGAGAGGGCTAGTTAGATCTGGCCTGTGATATACAAACTATTGGCTTATTATAATTTGTTATGAGGAATGAAATAAGTTGGGTGAGAGAAGCGTGATTGAAAAAGGCCACAGGGCTACAGTGTTTCATTCATCATATTCAAATCGTCTCTTTAATATCTTATACGGTTTTGGAGGTTAATCGATGCAGTCACACATTACATTAACAGTGTAATAAAACCATAACTCATATTTAACTAAGTGCTGATTTAACTAGAAAAAAAAAAAAAAAAAATCAACAGATAATTTTTGTTGTTGACTGTATTTGCCATGAGCCGTGATAAAAGCCGGTTTATAAAACAGGATTATTTGTGATGGATGGGCTTGTGGTTTCACTGGATGTCTGTGCTTTAGATGTGGGACTGGTTTGGTGGAAACCTTTGATCGTGTTTACATGAGTTTTCTTCTGTAGTTTACATCCCAAATTGGAACCCTATTCCCTATGGGCCCTCATTAAAAGTAGTGCTCTACATAGGGAATAGAGTGACATTTGGGACGAAAAACCCTTTAAGGGATTCTATACCCTGCAGAGCGACAACAACAGTACCCAGTAGAACTAGTTTGAACCAGAACTGTATGATTGCATAATCCAGGTGTTATGCTGGGGAATCCATCTACACAAAGCTGTGTAATATACACTATATCCTCTGTACTCTGTACCGGTGCCCCCTGTATATAGCCTCCACATTGAGTCTGTATCGGTACCCCCTGTATATAACCTCCACATTGACTCTGTACCGGTACCCCCTGTATATAGCCTCCACATTGACTCTGTACCAGTACCCCCTGTATATAACCTCCACATTGACTCTGTACCGGTACCCCCTGTATATAGCCTCCACATTGAGTCTGCATCGGTACCCCCCTGTATATAGCCTCCACATTGACTCTGTACCAGTACCCCCTGTATATAGCCTCCACATTGACTCTGTACCGGTACCCCCTGTATATAGCCTTCACATTGACTCTGTACCGGTACCCCCTGTATATAGTGTCCACATTGACTCTGTACCGGTACCCCCCTGTATATAGCCTCCACATTGACTCTGTACCGTAACACCCTGTATATAGCCTCCACATTGACTCTGTACCGTAACACCCTGTATATAGTCTCCACATTGACTCTGTACCGGTACCCCCTGTATATAGTCTCCACATTGACTCTGTACCGTAACACCCTGTATATAGCCTCCACATTGACTCTGTACCGTAACACCCTGTATATAGTCTCCACATTGACTCTGTACCGGTACCCCCTGTATATAGTCTCCACATTGACTCTGTACCGGTACCCCCCTGTATATAGCCTCCACATTGACTCTGTACCGGTACCCCCTGTATATAGCCTCCACATTGACTCTGTACCAGTACCCCCTGTATATAGCCTCCACATTGACTCTGTACCGGTACCCCCTGTATATAGCCTCCACATTGACTCTGTACCGGTACCCCCTGTATATAGCCTCCACATTGACTCTGTACCGGTACCCCCTGTATATAGCCTCCACATTGACTCTGTACCGTAACACCCTGTATATAGCCTCCACATTGACTCTGTACCGGTACCCCCTGTATATAGCCTCCACATTGACTCTGTACCGGTACCCCCTGTATATAGTCTCCACATTGACTCTGTACCGGTACCCCCTGTATATAGCCTCCACATTGACTCTGTATCGGTACCCCCTGTATATAGCCTCCACATTGACTCTGTACCGGTACCCCCTGTATATAGCCTCCACATTGACTCTGTACCGGTACCCCCTGTATATAGCCTCCAAATTGACTCTGTACCGTAACACCCTGTATATAGCCTCCACATTAACTCTGTACCGTAACACCCTGTATATAGCCTCCACATTGACTCTGTACCGGTACCCCCTGTATATAGCCTCCACATTGACTCTGTACCGGTACCCCCTGTATATAGCCTCCACATTGACTCTGTACCGGTACCCCTTGATATATAGTCTCCACATTGACTCTGTACCGTAACACCCTGTATATAGCCTCCACATTGACTCTGTACCGTAACACCCTGTATATAGCCTCCACATTAACTCTGTACCGTAACACCCTGTATATAGCCTCCACATTGACTCTGTACCGTAATACCCTGTATATAGCCTCCACATTGACTCTGTACCGGTACCCCCTGTATATAGTCTCCACATTGACTCTGTACCGTAATACCCTGTATATAGCCTCCACATTGACTCTGTACCGTAACACCCTGTATATAGCCTCCACATTGACTCTGTACCGGTACCCCTTGATATATAGTCTCCACATTGACTCTGTACCGTAACATCCTGTATATAGCCTCCACATTGACTCTGTACCGGTACCCCCTGTATATAGCCTCCACATTGACTCTGTACCGGTACCCCCTGTATATAGTCTCCACATTGACTCTGTACCGTAATACCCTGTATATAGCCTCCACATTGACTCTGTACCGTAACACCCTGTATATAGCCTCCACATTGACTCTGTACCGGTACCCCTTGATATATAGTCTCCACATTGACTCTGTACCGGTACCCCCTGTATATAGCCTCCACATTGACTCTGTACCGGTACCCCCTGTATATAGCCTCCACATTGACTCTGTACCGTAACACCCTGTATATAGCCTCCACATTGACTCTGTACCGGTACCCCCTGTATATAGCCTCCACATTGACTCTGTACCGGTACCCCCTGTATATAGCCTCCACATTGACTCTGTACCGATACCCCCTGTATATAGCCTCCACATTGACTCTGTACCAGTACCCCCTGTATATAGTCTCCACATTGACTCTGTACCGGTACCCCCTGTATATAGCCTCCACATTGACTCTGTACCGGTACCCCCTGTATATAGCCTCCACATTGACTCTGTAACGGTACCCCCGTGTATATAGCCTCCACATTGACTCTGTACCAGTACCCCCTGTATATAGCCTCCACATTGACTCTGTACCGGTACCCCCGTGTATATAGCCTCCACATTGACTCTGTACCGGTACCCCCTGTATATAGCCTCCACATTGACTCTGTACCAGTACCCCCTGTATATAGCCTCCACATTGACTCTGTACCGGTACCCCCTGTATATAGCCTCCACATTGACTCTGTACCAGTACCCCCTTTATATAGTCTCGCTATTGTTATTTTACTGCTGCTCTTAAATTACTTGTTACTTTTATTTCACTGTAATTTCACTGTAAGGTCTACACCTGTTGTATTCAGCATTTCACTGTGAGGTCTACTACACCTGTTGTATTCAGCATTTCACTGTGAGGTCTACTACACCTGTTGTATTCAGCATTTCACTGTAAGGTCTACTACACCTGTTGTATTCAGCATTTCACTGTAAGGTCTACTACACCTGTTGTATTCAGCATTTCACTGTAAGGTCTACTACACCTGTTGTATTCAGCATTTCACTGTAAGGTCTACACCTGTTGTATCCAGCATTTCACTGTGAGGTCTACACCTGTTGTATTCAGCATTTCACTGTAAGGTCTACTACACCTGTTGTATTCAGCATTTCACTGTAAGGTCTACTACACCTGTTGTATTCAGCATTTCACTGTAAGGTCTACTACACCTGTTGTATTCAGCATTTCACTGTAAGGTCTACTACACCTGTTGTATTCAGCATTTCACTGTAAGGTCTACTACACCTGTTGTAGTCAGCATTTCACTGTAAGGTCTACTACACCTGTTGTAGTCAGCATTTCACTGTAAGGTCTACTACACCTGTTGTATTCAGCATTTCACTGTAAGGTCTACTACACTTGTTGTATTCAGCATTTCACTGTGAGGTCTACTACACCTGTTGTATTCAGCATTTCACTGTGAGGTCTACTACACCTGTTGTATTCAGCATTTCACTGTGAGGTCTACTACACCTGTTGTATTCAGCATTTCACTGTGAGGTCTACTACACCTGTTGTATTCAGCATTTCACTGTGAGGTCTACTACACCTGTTGTATTCAGCATTTCACTGTGAGGTCTACACCTGTTGTATTCAGCATTTCACTGTAAGGTCTACTACACCTGTTGTATTCAGCATTTCACTGTAAGGTCTACTACACCTGTTGTATTCAGCATTTCACTGTAAGGTCTACTACACCTGTTGTATTCAGCATTTCACTGTAAGGTCTACTACACCTGTTGTATTCAGCATTTCACTGTAAGGTCTACTACACCTGTTGTAGTCAGCATTTCACTGTAAGGTCTACTACACCTGTTGTAGTCAGCATTTCACTGTAAGGTCTACTACACCTGTTGTATTCAGCATTTCACTGTGAGGTCTACTACACCTGTTGTATTCAGCATTTCACTGTGAGGTCTACTACACCTGTTGTATTCAGCATTTCACTGTGAGGTCTACTACACCTGTTGTATTCAGCATTTCACTGTGAGGTCTACTACACCTGTTGTATTCAGCATTTCACTGTGAGGTCTACACCTGTTGTATTCAGCATTTCACTGTAAGGTCTACTACACCTGTTGTATTCAGCATTTCACTGTAAGGTCTACTACACCTGTTGTATTCAGCATTTCACTGTAAGGTCTACTACACCTGTTGTATTCAGCATTTCACTGTAAGGTCTACTACACCTGTTGTATTCAGCATTTCACTGTAAGGTCTACTACACCTGTTGTAGTCAGCATTTCACTGTAAGGTCTACTACACCTGTTGTAGTCAGCATTTCACTGTAAGGTCTACTACACCTGTTGTATTCAGCATTTCACTGTAAGGTCTACTACACCTGTTGTATTCAGCATTTCACTGTGAGGTCTACTACACCTGTTGTATTCAGCATTTCACTGTGAGGTCTACTACACCTGTTGTATTCAGCATTTCACTGTGAGGTCTACTACACCTGTTGTATTCAGCATTTCACTGTGAGGTCTACTACACCTGTTGTATTCAGCATTTCACTGTGAGGTCTACACCTGTTGTATTCAGCATTTCACTGTGAGGTCTACTACACCTGTTGTATTCAGCATTTCACTGTGAGGTCTACTACACCTGTTGTATTCAGCATTTCACTGTGAGGTCTACACCTGTTGTATTCGGCGCACGTGACAAATAACATTTGATTTGATTTATTATGGACAGACTTCTCCCCATCTTAGCTACTCAACATTTTTTGAACATGACAGTTTACAATCCAGGGTTACTCCATGCAGTTTAGTCACCTCAGCTTGCTCAATTTACACATTATTTATCACAAGATTTAGTTGAGGTTTCTGGGTTTAGTGAATGTATTTGTCCCAAATATAATGCTTTGGTTTTAGAACTTATTCCTTGTTCCTTAAGCAATAACTTATTCCTTATTCCTTAAGCAATACGGCCCGAGGGTTTGTGGTATATGGCCAATATACCACGGCTAAGGGCTGTTGTTTAACATGACGCAACGCAGAGTGCCTGGATACAGCCCTTAGCTGTGGTACATTGGTCATATACCACAAACCCTTGAGGTGCCTTATTGCTGTTATGGTAGTCTTAACCACTAGACCGGCCAGGTTACCAATGTAATTAGAAGAATAAATGTTTTGTCATACCCGTTGTATACTTAAGCAATAAGGCTCGAGGGGGTGTTGTATATACCCACAGCTTTCAGCCAATCAGCATTCAGGGCTCGAACCACCCAGTTTATAAAGTCCGATATACCACGGCTGTCAGCCAATCAGCATTCAGGGCTCGAACCACCCAGTTTATAAAGTCCGATATACCACGGCTGTCAGCCAATCAGCATTCAGGTCTCGAACCACCCAATTTATAAATCAGGTTTAATCACAGCTAGAGGCTCGCTGACTGACAAGCTTGTTCTTGATGCTGAGATGAGAAGACTTTAAGACTCTGAAGGTGTCCTATGTCAAAAGCCTGTTTGTCTATGGAGACACCAAGTGGTATTCCTTCTTTATTTTCCTGTTGACGTAGGCCTTGCGTAACGAATGCTTGGTCATCAATGGTGCAGCACAGTACAGTATCATATAGGTCTGTTTGGGGTTGGTGTAGTTTAAAATAACTTTCTGCTGCCTTGGCAGCTGGAGAAGACAAGAAGCTGTAGATAGCGGCTGGTGTTGGAACTGGAGGGATAAAGTGCTGGGGGGTTGGAACTGGAAGGATCAGGTGCTGGGGGGTTGGAAGTGGAGGGATCAGGTGCTGGTTGCTGGGGGGTTGGAACTGGAGGGATCAGGTGCTGGGTGCTGGGGGGTTGGAACTGGAGGGATCAGGTGCTGGGGGGTTGGAACTGGAGGGATCAGGTGCTGGGGGGTTGGAACTGGAGGGATCAGGTGCTGGGGGGTTGGAACTGGAGGGATCAGGTGCTGGGGGGTTGGAACTGGAGGGATCAGGTGCTGGGGGTTGGAACTGGAAGGGATCAGGTGCTGGGGGGTTGGAACTGGAGGGATCAGGTGCTGGGGGTTGGAACTGGAAGGGATCAGGTGCTGGGGGTTGGAACTGGAAGGGATCAGGTGCTGGGGGGTTGGAACTGGAGGGATCAGGTGCTGGGGGGTTGGAACTAGAAGGATCAGGTGCTGGTTGCTGGGGGGTTGGAACTGGAAGGGATCAGGTGCTGGGGGGTTGGAACTGGAAGGGATCAGGTGCTGGGGGGTTGGAACTGGAGGGATCAGGTGCTGGGGGGTTGGAACTGGAAGGGATCAGGTGCTGGTTGCTGGGGGGTTGGAACTGGAAGGGATCAGGTGCTGGTTGCTGGGGGGTTGGAACTGGAAAGGATCAGGTGCTGGTTGCTGGGGGGTTGGAACTGGAGGAGTTGGAACTGGAGGGATCAGGTGCTGGGGGTTGGAACTGGAAGGATCAGGTGCTGGTTGCTGGGGGTTGGAACTGGAGGGATCAGGTGCTGGGGGTTGGAACTGGAAGGATCAGGTGCTGGTTGCTGGGGGTTGGAACTGGAGGAATCAGGTGCTGGGGGGTTGGAACTGGAAGGAGATTTTTTCCCCATATGTCATTTTCCTTCTCAGTAGAATAAAAGTCGCAATTGATACAGCCTTTTTTTTCTCCTCACCTTACAGCCCCTCCCCTAGTTGGAGTAAACTAATAGACAACAACCCTTGTTGCTTCTACTTCCAGCTCATACATACTACATACTACATACTACATACTACATACATTAAAGATAGTATATTTTACATTAGTTTTCTTTTGTTTGTTTTTAGTCCCATCCATCAACCCCTCCCATCTCTGAAGACCATCCAGTTTGATTTCTGTTTTGCCATATATTTTTCAACTGTGCTATTTCACAACAGTTCTGAACCTGTGTATATATTTTACACACACAGCATATTAAACATTAGTTATCTTGTTATAATTAGTCCCAATTTTCAGCTCCACTCTGCCCTTCCCATCTATCTCTGAACACGTGTCGTTTTGCGTATCAGTTCATGGCTACAGTTTTAGTTCACCACACTAGAATGGCATACCCTGATGTCATAATCGGCTCTCTCCGCCTGGTGCATTGTGGGTGGGAAGGGAATTCTGGCAAATGCAAGATGGGCTGGTCCATCTTTAGCTTAGCGGGCCTGTCTCAATGGCTTTTTTTGTGCAGAAATATCATTACTTGGCTAATAAAAGGAGTCTGAAGAAAATAATGGGCCAGTTTGGGGGCCTTCTGGTCCCCGTCCGTCCCTGGAAGGAGCAGGGCTGCCTTTATTGGAGGGACAACAGTCCATCTCATCTCACCGTTGGCTTGTGTTCCCTGGATACCCAACGTCACTGTGACCCTGCCCTATATTTTAGACGTCTGATTCACTCTTCATTCGTCTCCTAAAACCATCTCTTGGTTTACAGCTACTTACGATTTGGGTGAGACAGAGCGTGTGTGTGTGTGTGTGTGGTTAGTGTTTTGGTGTTAAACTGAAAGAGACGTGTTTATGTTAGACTAGACTAGTGGACAAGCTTCTAATCTGTCAGTCTGTCTGGCCTCTCTTTGTTTCCATGGTCCCCTCGGCCGGGTTCAACAGGTCAAGCTGCTTAGAACACCAGACGACAACAGACATCAACAACTTATATTCACTTGCTATTCTAGCTGATGCCAGTGGTATGTTCAAATCAAATTGTATTTGTCACATACACGCGTTCAGCAGATGTTAATGCGGGTGTAGCGAAATGGTTGTGGCATCTCTACGGTAGCCAGGCTGATGCCAGTGGTATGTTCGTGGCATCTCTACGGTAGCCAGGCTGATGCCAGTGGTATGTTCATGGCATCTCTACGGTAGCCAGCTCCTGTTGCTGTAGCGAAATGGTTGTGGCATCTCTACGGTAGCCAGGCTGATGCCAGTGGTATGTTCGTGGCATCTCTACGGTAGCCAGGCTGATGCCAGTGGTATGTTCGTGGCATCTCTACGGTAGCCAGGCTGATGCCAGTGGTATGTTCATGGCATCTCTACGCTAGCCAGGCTGATGCCAGTTGGTATTTTCATAGCATCTCTATGGTGGCCAGGCTGATGCCACTGTATAGTGGGCTGTATAGTGGGCTGTATAGTGGGCTGTATAGTGGGCTGTATAGTGGGCTGTATAGTGGGCAGTATAGTGGGCAGTATAGTGGGCAGTATAGTGGGCTGTATAGTGGGTTTGCAGTGGGCAGTATAGGGGGCAGTGTGATGCAACAGACATGTCTGTCTACAAACCTCTAGGGAATCTGGTGTAAATATCAGACTAAGGCACGAAGGAGGGAGGGGGTGAGGAGGGGTGTTTTTGCTTGATATATATATATATATCCTAGCAACTGAGGGAGAGTGATACCCCTGTCCAGCTGCTTCTGTGGATTGGTCAGTGAGTTGGCACAAGCCCCGCCTCTTCGCTGATGAGGCCGAAGAAAAAAATACAAAAATAATCTGAGCATCCTCCAGACGTTCTTCACTGCTGTGCACTTGACCCTCCATGCTCTTTAAACCCAGTCCTGGATTCATTTATTCTATTTATTCAACGAGTCCATGTGCGATCACTAATACATGTGTTTATGTGATCTACGGGACAGCATTGAAGAGTTGAAACAAGAGCAAAAAGAGAAAAGTTTAAAATGACTGGTCCTTACTCCACAGCTGTGCAGTACTGCCCCGAGCTCCCCTTTCATCGGTAAGTAGAGCTAGCTAACAACTGGTGTGCTGTGAGTGGTGTGACATAATAGCATTTTAGCCGTGTTACTGTCAAAAGACCTGGACCACTTGAACGTCACATAAGGGACATAGTAATTCTCCAATGTAAGCATGAAACACTGGGCTATCCACATGGGAGTAGTACTCGAAGGCAACCATCTATTGGGCGGCAGGGTAGCCTAGTGGTTAGAGCGTTAGACTTGTAACCGAAAGGTTGCAAGATTGAATCCCCCGAGCTGACAAGGTAAACATCTGTTGTTCTGCCCCTGAACAAGGCAGTTAACCTGCTGTTCCTAGGGCCGTCATTGAAAATAAGAATTTGTTCTTAACGGACTTGTCTAGTTAAATAAAAGGTTAAATTAAAAATAAACTAAATATCTTGGCGTTGTGGCCCTTGGCACTTTTGACATTATGGATGTCTAGTATCACATTGACTGGCTCAGTGTTCACATGAAACATGGTACTATCCACAAGAGACTAATAATCTATGGAAACTCTCTGTTTTGGCATCATTGCTCTTTGCATGTATTCATCGTAGCCAACCGTTTATATACAATTTACAACATTTCCAGATAGAGGAGAACGAAAGTAGACATGGTCTCAGACAGACTCTCAGTTGCTGGGTCAGAGACGGTTGGTTTGGTTGACTAGACCAGGGATAGGAGGTCTGTTGCTGGGTCAGAGACGGTTGGTTTGGTTGACTAGACCAGGGATAGGAGGTCTGTTGCTGGGTCAGAGACGGTTGGTTTGGTTGACTAGACCAGGGATAGGAGGTCTGTTGCTGGGTCAGAGACGGTTGGTTTGGTTGACTAGACCAGGGATAGGAGGTCTGTTGCTGGGTCAGAGACGGTTGGTTTGGTGACTAGACCAGGGATAGGAGGTCTGTTGCTGGGTCAGAGACGGTTGGTTTGGTTGACTAGACCAGGGATAGGAGGTCTGTTGCTGGGTCAGAGACGGTTGGTTTGGTTGACTAGACCAGGGATAGGAGGTCTGTTGCTGGGTCAGAGACGGTTGGTTTGGTTGACTAGACCAGGGATAGGAGGTCTGTTGCTGGGTCAGAGACGGTTGGTTTGGTTGACTAGACCAGGGATAGGAGGTCTGTTGCTGGGTCAGAGACGGTTGGTTTGGTGACTAGACCAGGGATAGGAGGTCTGTTGCTGGGTCAGAGACGGTTGGTTTGGTTGACTAGACCAGGGATAGGAGGTCTAATGCTGGGTCAGAGACGGGTTGGTTTGGTGACTAGACCAGGGTTAGGAGGTCTGTTGCTGGGTCAGAGACGGTTGGTTTGGTGACTAGAACAGGGTTAGGAGGTCTGTTGCTGGGTCAGAGACGGTTGGTTTGGTTGACTAGACCAGGGATAGGAGGTCTGTTGCTGGGTCAGAGACGGTTGGTTTGGTTGACTAGACCAGGGATAGGAGGTCTGTTGCTGGGTCAGAGACGGTTGGTTTGGTGACTAGACCAGGGATAGGAGGTCTGTTGCTGGGTCAGAGACGGTTGGATTGTCGAACCAGACCAGGGATAGGGAGTCTGTTGCTGGGTCAAGCAGGCAGAGAGGGGTTGTTGCTGGGTCAGGGATGCTTCTCCGACTAGGGTGTCTGGAGGTGCAAACAGACGTTGAAACAGTTGTGTCTGGAGGTTCAGCTGCCAGCCCGGTCTGGTCTGATATTTATAGGTGCGGCGTACATATGGCAACAATGTCACCACAGATTACAAGAGCAGAGCGCAAGGCAGAGTCTAGAGTAAAGGCAGAGTCTAGAGTAAAGGCAGAGTCTAGAGTGAAGGCAGAGTCTAGAGTGAAGGCAGAGTCTAGAGTGAAGGCAGAGTCTAGAGTGAAGGCAGAGTCTAGAGTGAAGTCAGAGTCTAGAGCAAAGGCAGAGTCTAGAGCGAAGGCAGAGTCTAGAGTGAAGGCAGAGTCTAGAGTGAAGGCAGAGTCTAGAGTGAAGGCAGAGTCTAGAGTGAAGGCAGAGTGTAGAGTGAAGGCAGAGTGTAGAGTAAAGGCAGAGTGTAGAGTAAAGGCAGAGTCTAGAGTGAAGGCAGAGTCTAGAGTGAAGGCAGAGTCTAGAGTGAAGGCAGAGTCTAGAGTGAAGGCAGAGTCTAGAGTGAAGGCAGAGTCTAGAGTGAAGGCAGAGTCTAGAGCGAAGGCAGAGTCTAGAGTGAAGGCAGAGTCTAGAATGAAGGCAGAGTCTAGAGTGAAGAGTGAAGGCATAGTCTAGAGTGAAGGCAGAGTCTAGAGTGAAGGCAGAGTCTAGAATGAAGGCAGAGTCTAGAGTGAAGGCAGAGTCTAGAGTGAAGGCAGAGTCTAGAGTGAAGGCAGAGTCTAGAGTGAAGGCAGAGTCTAGAGTGAAGGCAGAGTCTAGAGTGAAGGCAGAGTCTAGAGTGAAGGCAGAGTCTAGAACGAAGGCAGAGTCTAGAACGAAGGCAGAGTCTAGAGCGAAGGCAGAGTCTAGAGCGAAGGCAGAGTCTAGAGCGAAGGCAGAGTCTAGAGCGAAGGCAGAGTCTAGAGCGAGGGCAGAGTCTAGAGTGAAGGCAGAGTCTAGAACGAAGGCAGAGTCTAGAGCTCTTTGTCGAACTGTGGGGGGACCCTGGATGGTTTGTTGCCTGGCCGTCGGGAGCTGGTGACCGAGAGGTCGCTGGTTCAGGTCCCTGATTGGACTCGGTGGTAGATCTGTTGATGTGCCCCTGGTGCAGGGCGTTTGACCCTGGTTGCTCCCGTGGGTCTCTCTGGATGGGAGCATCTGCTAGATGACTGAACGTGATGTGCAGCATGTTGAGCGGCTTCACTGCAGGTAGAT
>NC_092101.1:53924935-53974935 GCF_045679555.1 Salvelinus alpinus
TCCCGCTCTCCATCCGGAAAGGCGGAAAGGCGCCGGAAAGAGATGGCTGCCTCGCTTCGCGTTCCTTGGAAAATATGCAGTATTTTGTTTTTTTACGTGTTATTTCTTACATCGGTACCCCGGGTAATCTTAGGTTTCATTACATACAGTCAGGAGGAACTACTGAATATACGATTAACGTCAACTCATCATCGTTCCTACCAGGAATATGACTTTCCCGAAACGGATCCAGTGTCTTGCCTTCCACACAATACAATGGATCTGATCCCAGCCGGCGACCCTGTGCGTCGCCGGAAAAGGGGAAAACGTGGCGGTCTCGTGGTCAGGCTTCGGAGACGGGCACATCGCGCTCCACTCCCTAGCATACTACTCGCCAATGTCCAGTCTCTTGACAATAAGGTTGATGAAATCCGAGCACGGGTAGCATTCCAGAGAGACATCAGGGATTGCAACGTGCTCTGCTTCACGGAAACATGGCTAACTCAAGGGACGCTAACGGAGTCGGTGCAGCCAGCTGGTTTCTCCATGCATCGCGCCGACAGAAACAAACATCTTTCCGGTAAGAAGAGGGGCGGGGGGGTATGCCTTATGATTAACGAGAAGTGGTGTGATCATCATAACAACACACAAGAACTCAAGTCGTTCTGTTCACCTGATCTAGAACTCCTCACAATCAAATGTCGACCGCATTATCTACCAAGGGAATTCTCGTCAATCATAATCACAGCCGTATACATTCCCCCCCAAGCAGACACATCGATGGCCCTGAACGAACTTTATCTGACTCTTTGTAAACTGGAAACCACACACCCTGAGGCTGCATTCATCGTAGCTGGGGATTTTAACAAGGCTAATCTAAAAACAAAACTCCCTAAATTCTATCAGCATATCGATTGTGCTACCAGGGCTGGAAAAACACTAGACCATTGTTACACTAATTTCCGCGACGCTTATAAGGCCCTCCCCCGCCCCCCTTTCGGAAAAGCTGACCACGACTCCATTTTGTTGATTCCAGCCTACAAACAAAAACTCAAACAACAAGCTCCCGCGCTCAGGTCTGTTCAACGCTGGTCCGACCAATCTGAATCCACGCTTCAAGACTGCTTCGATCACGCAGATTGGAATATGTTCCGCATCGCGTCCAACAACAATATTGACGAATATGCTGATTCGGTGAGCGAGTTCATTAGGAAGTGCATTGACGATGTCGTACCCACAGCAACGATAAAAACATTCCCAAACCAGAAACCGTGGATTGACGGCAGCATTCGCGTGAAACTGAAAGCGCGAACCACTGCTTTTAACCAGGGCAAGGTGACCGGAAGCATGACCGAATACAAACAGTGTAGCTATTCTCTCCGCAAGGCAATCAAACAGGCCAAGTCTCAGTACAGAGACAAAATCGAGTCGAAATTCAACAGCTCAGACACAAGAGGTATGTGGCAGGGTCTACAGTCAATCACGGATTACAAAAAGAAAACCAGCCCCGTCGAGGACCAGGATGTCTTGCTCCCAGACAGGCTAAACAACTTTTTTGCCCGCTTTGAGGACAATACAGTGCCACTGACACGGCCCCCTACCAAAACCTGCGGGCTCTCCTTCACTGCAGCCGAGGTGAGTAAAACATTTAAACGTGTTAACCCTCGCAAGGCTGCAGGCCCAGACGGCATTCCCAGCCGCGTCCTCAGAGCATGCGCAGACCAGCTGGCTGGTGTGTTTACGGACATATTCAATCAATCCTTATCCCAGTCTGCTGTTCCCACATGCTTCAAGAGGGCCACCATTGTTCCTGTTCCCAAGAAAGCTAAGGTAACTGAGCTAAACGACTACCGCCCCGTAGCACTCACTTCCGTCATCATGAAGTGCTTTGAGAGACTAGTCAAGGACCATATCACCTCCACCCTACCGGACACCCTAGACCCACTCCAATTTGCTTACCGACCCAATAGGTCCACAGACGACGCAATCGCAACCACACTGCACACTGCCCTAACCCATCTGGACAAGAGGAATACCCATGTGAGAATGCTGTTCATCGATTACAGCTCAGCATTTAACACCATAGTACCCTCCAAACTCGTCATCAAGCTCGAGACCCTGGGTCTCGACCCCGCCCTGTGCAACTGGGTCCTGGACTTCCTGACGGGCCGCCCCCAGGTGGTGAGGGTAGGTAACAACATCTCCACCCCGCTGATCCTCAACACTGGGGCCCCACAAGGGTGCGTTCTGAGCCCTCTCCTGTACTCCCTGTTCACCCACGACTGCGTGGCCATGCACGCCTCCAACTCAATCATCAAGTTTGCGGATGACACTACAGTGGTAGGCTTGATCACCAACAACGACGAGACGGCCTACAGGGAGGAGGTGAGGGCCCTCGGAGTGTGGTGTCAGGAAAATAACCTCATACTCAACGTCAACAAAACAAAGGAGATGATTGTGGACTTCAGGAAACAGCAGAGGGAGCACCCCCCTATCCACATCGACGGGTCAGTAGTGGAGAAGGTGGAAAGTTTTAAGTTCCTCGGTGTACACATCACGGACAAACTGAACTGGTCCACCCACACAGACAGCGTTGTGAAGAAGGCGCAGCAGCGCCTCTTCAACCTCAGGAGGCTGAAGAAATTCGGCTTGTCACCAAAAGCACTCACAAACTTCTACAGATGCACAATCGAGAGCATCCTGTCGGGCTGTATCACCGCCTGGTACGGCAACTGCTCCGCACACAACCGTAAGGCTCTCCAGAGGGTAGTGAGGTCTGCAGAACGCATCACCAGGGGCAAACTACCTGCCCTCCAGGACACCTACACCACCCGATGTCACAGGAAGGCCATAAAGATCATCAAGGACAACAACCACCCAAGCCACTGCCTGTTCACCCCGCTATCATCCAGAAGGCGAGGTCAGTACAGGTGCATCAAAGCAGGGACCGAGAGACTGAAAAACAGCTTCTATCTCAAGGCCATCAGACTGTTAAACAGCCACCACTAACATTTAGCGGCCGCTGCCAACATACTGACTCAACTCCAGCCACTTTAAAAATGGGAATTGATGGAAATTATGTAAAAATGTACCACTAGCCACTTTAAGCAATGCCACTTAATACAATGTTTACATACCCTACATTACCCATCTCATATGTATATATACTGTACTCTATATCATCTACTGCATCTTGCCATCTTTATGCAATACATGTACCACTAGCCACTTTAAACTATGCCACTTTATGTTTACATACCCTACAGTACTCATCTCATATGTATATACCGTACTCTATACCATCTACTGCATCTGCCATGCCGTTCTGTACCACCACTCATCCATATATCTTTATGTACATATTCTTTATCCCTTACACTTGTGTGTGTGTGTAAGGTAGTAGTGTGGAATTGTTAGGTTAGATTACTGTTGGTTATTACTGCATTGTCGGAACTAGAAGCACAAGCATTTCGCTACACTCGCATTAACATCTGCTAACCATGTGTATGTGACTAATAAAATTTGATTTGATTTGATTTGATTTAGATTCTATGTTTAAAAATGTAATGAAATATTTTATTCAATAAAAAATACGACAGCTAAAAGTGATCTTCAAAAATGAACAGCTCGAAGTCTACGGAGAGTCACGCAGTCTTCAAACCCTCTCCTCCAACTGCACTGTTGCCTTCCCAAGAAGCCTGTTCTGAGTGTTGATAGCTTCACACTTAATTGAACTTAAAATATTGGATATAATGTATAGTAAATAAATGTAACATCTGGTATTATTTAAACAGTGTTATGTTCTACTTAAATGTGGTTCAAGTGTTACCCGTAGACAGACAGGTGGGATGTAAGGGGAGCAGTCTGGTAAGCTGTTGGTTTAAACTCACAGCCTGACCTTTAACCTTAAACCTTTTGAGACAGTTTACAAACACAGCCTCTACCTTGTGTGTATACGAGAAGCATTACTATAGCTAAATGAGGGCTTTGGCTGGAGAAAACAGAAAACTCACTCTAATTGAGCTAAAGGTACCACTAAGATTTTGTCAGATTCTGACTGATACACAAACAATAACCTGGAAAGGTGAATGGATAAAAAGCTCTGTCTAAATGTCAATGCACATGAAATCCTGCCCTCAGATGAAACATCAAACATTCAAAGCGTCAATACAGGAATAGAATTACGGACTACAAAAGGAATCCCAGCCGCGAGCTGCCCAGTGACGCGAGCCGACCAGACGAGCTAAATACCTTTTATGCTCGCTTCGAGGCAAGCAACACTGAAAAATGCATGAGAGCGCAAGCTGTTCCGGATGACTGTGTGATCACGCTCTCCGTAGCCAATGTGAGCAAGACCTTTAAACAGGTCAACAATCCTGAAGCCGTGGGGCCAGACAGATTACCTGAACTTGTACTCAGCGCATGTGCGGTGTCTTCATTGACATTTTCAACCTCTCCCTGATCAAGTATGTAATACCTCCATTTTCAAGCAGACCACCATAGTCCCTGTGCACAAGAAAGCAAAGGTACTGTAACCTGCCTAAATGATTACCGCCCCGTAGCACTCATGTCGGTAGCCATGAAGTGCTTTGAAAGACTGGTCATGGCTCACATCAACACCATCATCCCGTAAACCCTAGACCCACTCCAATTCGCATACCGCCCCAACAGATCCACAGATGACGCAATCTCAATCTCACTCCACACTGCCCGTTCCCACCTGGACAAAAGGAACACCTATGTGAGAATGCTGTTCATTGACACCATAGTGCCCACAAAGCTCATCACTAAGCTAAGGACCCTGGGACTAAACACCTCCCTCTGCAACTGGATCCTGGACTTCCTTACGTGCCGCCCCAGGTGTTAAGTGTAGGCAACAACACATCTGCCACGCTGATCCTCAACACTGGGGCCCCTCAGGGGTGTGTGCTTAGTCCCCTCCTGTATTCCCTGTTCACCCACGACTGCGTGGCCAAGCACGACTCCAACACCATCATTAAGTTTGCTGTCGACACAACAGTGGTAGGCCTGATCACCGACAACGATGAGACAGCCTATAGGGAGGAGGTCAGAGTCCTGGCAGTGTGGTGCCAGGACAACAACCTCTCCCTCAATGTGAGCAAGACAAAGGAGCTGATCGTGGACTACAGGAAAAGGAGGGCCGAACAGGTCCCCATCGGCGGGGCTGTTGTGGAGCGGGTCGAGAGTTTCAAGTTCCTTGTTGTCTACATCACCAACAAACTATCATGGTCCAAACACACCAAGACAGTTGTGAAGAGGGCACGACAACACCTTTTCCCCCTCAGGAGACTGAAAATATTTGGCATGGGTCCCCAGATCCTCAAAAAGTTCTACAGCTGCACCATCGAGAGCATCCTAACCGGTTGCATCGCCGCCTGGTATGGCAACTGCTCGGCACCTGACCGTAAGGCGCAACAGAGGGTAGACCGTATGGCCCAGTACATCACTGGGGCCAAGCTTCCTGCCTTCCAGGACCTCTACACCAGAGGAAGGCCCAAAGAATTGTCAAAGACTCCAGTCACCCTAGTCATAGACTGTTCTCTCTGCTACCGCACGGCAAGTGGTACCGGAGCACCAAGTCTAGGTCCAAAGGGCTTCTTACCAGCTTCTACCCCCAAGCCATAAGACTGCTGAACAATTAATCAAATGGCCACCCTGACCATTTACATTGACCCCTTTGTTTTTACACTGCTGCTACTTGCTGTTTGTTATTGATGCATAGTCACTTTACCCCTACTGTACAAATGACCTCGACTAACCTGTACCCTGCACATTGACTCGGTACCGGTACCTCCTGTATATAGCCTCGTTACTGTTATGTAATTTTATTTTTTAACTTTTTATTTTATTTGGTTTTCTACTTGAGTTTATTTTGTAAATATTTTCTTAACTCCATTCCTTGAACTGCATTGTTGGTTAAGGGCTTGTAAGTAAGCAATTCACGGTAAGGTGAAATACCTGTTGTATTCGGTGCATGTGAAAAATAAAATTTGATTTGATTTGATTTGAACAACCACAATACATTTGTTTGTGAAAGTTTGAAAACTATATAATCCCTTTACACTGAGTGCACAAAAACATTACGAACACTGTTCTAGTATTGAGTTGCATCTCCTTTTGCTCTCAGAACAGATTCAATTCGTCAGGGAATGGACTCTACAAAGGTGTCGAAAGCATTCCACAGCGATGCTGGCCCCCGTGTCGACTCCAATGCTTCCCACAGTTGTGTCAAGTTGGCTGTGGATCCTCTGGGTGGTGGACCATTCTTGATACACACAAGAAACTATAGCGTTGGGGGGGGGGGAACCCAGTTAGTCTACGTCGTGGAAAGAGCAGGTGTTCCTAATGTTCTGTCCTCTCAACGTAGGTGTATTATAAAACACCTTCTTCTCATCAAGGCAGTACGTTTTGGACTGAGATGCTCATTTACACGTTTTCCTTTTTATCATTCCCACTTCCTGCAAAATGGCCACAGTAAAAACATGCACCGGAGAGCAGGAGACCTCTTCCAGCAGTCTATTGTTGAGCAGTCATGTCCCTCTTCCAGCCTGGTTGACGGATGAGAGAGAGAGGGGGAAGGGGGGAGATGACGGATGAGAGGGAGAGGGGGAAGGGGGGAGATGACGGATGAGAGGGAGAGGGAGAGGAGGGCTGACAGACGAGAGGGTGAAGAGCTTGAGGTCTTTAAAGGTGTGATTGATGATGACACAGGAGAAGACCCCAGATCGGCTGATGTGTTTGTTTTGATTGCATATTCATCGGTGGATGTGGCCGACCTAGTACGAGACAATAGTTCCAGCTCTGTTTGGTGGTGACCTCTGAACTTTGGCCTAGTACTCAGTCTTCAGTCTGGGCTGCTGAGGGGCCGTGAGGGGGCCCGGAGGCTGGAGGGGCCAGGCCTGTCTGTCTGCTTGTCTGTCTTTAGGTGGGGGGGCTGGAGGGGCCAGGCCTGTCTGTTTGCCTGTCTGTCTTTAGGTGGGGGGCTGGAGTGCCAGGCCTGTCTTGTTTGTCTGTCTTTAGGTGGGGGGCTGGAGGGGCCAGGCCTGTCTTGTTTGTCTGTCTTTAGGTGAGGGGTCTGGAGGGGCCAGGCCTGTCTTGTTTGTCTGTCTTTAGGTGGGGGGCTGGAGTGCCAGGCCTGTCTTGTTTGTCTGTCTTTAGGTGGGGGGCTGGAGGGGCCAGGCCTGTCTTGTTTGTCTGTCTTTAGGTGAGGGGTCTGGAGGGGCCAGGCCTGTCTTGTTTGTCTGTCTTTAGGTGGGGGGCTGGAGTGCCAGGCCTGTCTTGTTTGTCTGTCTTTAGGTGAGGGGTCTGGAGTGGCCAGGCCTGTCTTGTTTGTCTGTCTTTAGGTGGGGGGGCTGGAGGGGCCAGGCCTCTCTTGTTTGTCTGTCTTTAGGTGGGGGGGCTGGAGGGGCCAGGCCTGTCTGTCTGCCTGTCTGTCTTTAGGTGGGGGGGGGCTGGAGGGGCCAGGCCTGTCTGTCTGCCTGTCTGTCTTTAGGTGTGGGGGCTGGAGGGGCCAGGCCTGTCTTGTTTGTCTGTCTTTAGGTGGGGGGCTGGAGGGGCCAGGCCTGTCTTGTTTGTCTGTCTTTAGGTGGGGGGGGGGGCTGGAGGGGCCCAGCCTGTCTATCTGTCTGTAGGTGCGGGGGCTGGAGGGGCCAGGCCTGTCTATCTGTCTGTAGGTGCATGCTGAACAGCCTTCCCCTCAGGGCAGAAAGAATAAATAACTCTCTAAGTAACAAGGCATCAGTCACTGGGATAAACTCCTTTCTAAACCCCCAACAACAGGTTAGCTAACCGCAGACCGAACTCTGGCTGGGGTTATTAGAAGAAGAAAAATGTGAAAGGCCAATTAGGGGGTGTACCTATCTGTCTACATTGGGCCCAGCCTGTCTATCTGTCTACACAGGGCCCAGCCTGTCTATCTGTCTACACAGGGCCCAGTCTGTCTATCTGTCTACACAGGGCCCAGCCTGTCTATCTGTCTACATAGGGCCCAGCCTGTCTATCTGTCTACACAGGGCCCAGCCTGTCTATCTGTCTACACAGGGCCCAGCCTGTCTATCTGTCTACACAGGGCCCAGCCTGTCTATCTGTCTACACAGGGCCCAGCCTGTCTATCTGTCTACACAGGGCCCAGCTTGTCTATCTGTCTACACAGGGCCCAGCTTGTCTATCTGTCTACACAGGGCCCAGCCTGTCTATCTGTCTACACAGGGCCCAGCTTGTCTATCTGTCTACACAGGGCCCAGCTTGTCTATCTGTCTACACAGGGCCCAGCCTGTCTATCTGTCTACACAGGGCCCAGCCTGTCTATCTGTCTACACAGGGCCCAGTCTGTCTATCTGTCTACACAGGGCCCAGCCTGTATATCTGTCTACACAGGGCCCAGCCTGTCTATCTGTCTACACAGGGCCCAGCCTGTCTATCTGTCTACACAGGGCCCAGCCTGTCTATCTGTCTACACAGGGCCCAGCCTGTCTATCTGTCTACACAGGGCCCAGCCTGTATATCTGTCTACACAGTGCCCAGCCTGTCTATCTGTCTACACAGGGCCCAGCCTGTATATCTGTCTACACAGTGCCCTGCCTGTCTATCTATCTACACAGGGCCCACCGTGTCTATCTGTCTACACAGGGCCCAGCCTGTCTATCTGTCTACACAGGGCCCAGCCTGTCTATCTGTCTACACAGGGCCCAGTCTGTCTATCTGTCTACACAGGGCCCAGCCTGTCTATCTGTCTACACAGGGCCCAGCTTGTCTATCTGTCTACACAGGGCCCAGCCTGTCTATCTGTCTACACAGGGCCCAGCCTGTCTATCTGTCTACACAGGGCCCAGCCTGTATATCTGTCTACACAGGGCCCAGCCTGTCTATCTGTCTACACAGGGCCCAGCCTGTCTATCTGTCTACACAGCGCCCAGCCTGTCTATCTGTCTACACAGCGCCCAGCCTGTCTATCTGTCTACACAGGGCCCAGCCTGTCTATCTGTCTACACAGGGCCCAGCCTGTCTATCTGTCTACACAGGGCCCAGCCTGTCTATCTGTCTACACAGGGCCCAGCCTGTCTATCTGTCTACACAGGGCCCAGCCTGTCTATCTGTCTACACAGGGCCCAGCCTGTATATCTGTCTACACAGTGCCCTGCCTGTCTATCTATCTACACAGGGCCCACCGTGTCTATCTGTCTACACAGGGCCCAGCCTGTCTATCTGTCTACACAGGGCCCAGTCTGTCTATCTGTCTACACAGGGCCCAGCCTGTCTATCTGTCTACACAGGGCCCAGCCTGTCTATCTGTCTACACAGGGCCCAGCCTGTCTATCTGTCTACACAGGGCCCATCCTGTCTATCTGTCTACACAGGGCCCAGCCTGTCTATATGTCTACACAGGGAACCAGTCTGTCTATCTGTCTACACAGGGCCCAGCCTGTCTATCTGTCTACACAGGGCCCAGCCTGTCTATCTGTCTACACAGCGCCCAGCCTGTCTATCTGTCTACACAGCGCCCAATATTGAAAACATATTTTCAAAGGTAGTGCACGACAAACAGGAATTGGGCTGCTCTTTGGGATGCCGCTGTGACTATAAACCTGCTGTTATTTGTCCGCGTAGCAGTAAATCAACAGCCTTTACAGGGCTCACATTTAGAAACGTCTGGGATGCCAATTGACATGGGTAGGTTGTACTGGGAGCTTGTGGATGGATGTGAAGGGTTGTGTGTCTGGCAGCCTACTACCACTGGGTGCTGGTTAAGGTTATTAAGTTGCTGGTTGGTTGGTTCCCACTTTTATGTCTAAATCCTAATTTGCACCTTATATAGATCATCATTTCTTTTACCAGCCCTGTGACCTATGTCCATGTTCTTCAATAAACCTCCGTCCCAGTCTGATGAGGTCATAGTAAAGACTGTCCACTGAGTTCTCCAGTTCTTCAATCCTTAACACTCCAGTCTCAGAGACTTATCCTTAACACTCCAGTCTCAGAGACTTATCCTTAACACTCCAGTCTCAGAGACTTATCCTTAACACTCCAGTCTCAGAGACTTATCCTTAACACTCCAGTCTCAGAGACTTAACCTTAACACTCCAGTCTCAGAGACTTATCCTTAACACTCCAGTCTCAGAGACTTATCCTTAACAGTCCAGTCTCAGATACTTATCCTTAACACTCCAGTCTCAGAGACTTATCCTTAACACTCCAGTCTCAGAGACTTATCATTAACACTCCAGTCTCAGAGACTTATCCTTAACACTCCAGTCTCAGAGACTTATCCTTAACACTCCAGTCTCAGAGACTTATCCTTAACACTCCAGTCTCAGAGACTTATCCTTAACACTCCAGTCTCAGAGACTTAACCTTAACACTCCAGTCTCAGAGACTTATCCTTAACACTCCAGTCTCAGAGACTTATCCTTAACATCCAGTCTCAGAGACTTATCCTTAACACTCCAGTCTCAGAGACTTATCCTTAACACTCCAGTCTCAGAGACTTAACCTTAACACTCCAGTCTCAGAGACTTATCCTTAACACTCCAGTCTCAGAGACTTATTCTTAACACTCCAGTCTCAGAGACTTATCCTTAACACTCCAGTCTCAGAGACTTATCCTTAACACTCCAGTCTCAGAGACTTATCCTTAACACTCCAGTCTCAGAGACTTATCCTTGACACTCCAGTCTCAGATACTTATCCTTAACACTCCAGTCTCAGAGACTTATCCTTAACAGTCCAGTCTCAGAGACTTATCCTTAACACTCCAGTCTCAGAGAATTATCCTTAACACTCCAGTCTCAGAGACTTATCCTTAACACTCCAGTCTCAGAGACTTATCCTTAACACTCCAGTCTCAGAGACTTATCCTTAACACTCCAGTCTCAGAGACTTATCCTTAACACTCCAGTCTCAGAGACGTATCCTTAACACTCCTGTCTCAGAGACTTATCCTTAACACTCCAGTCTCAGAGACTTATATCCTTAACACTCCAGTCTCAGAGACTTATCCTTAACACTCCAGTCTCAGAGACTTATCCTTAACACTCCAGTCTCAGAGACTTATCCTTAACACTTCAGTCTCAGAGACGTATCCTTAACACTCCAGTCTCAGAGACTTATCCTTAACAGTCTCTACATCCATGTTCTCCAGTCTCAGAGACTTATATCCTTAACAGTCTCTACATCCATGTTCTCCAGTCTCAGAGACTTATATCCTTAACAGTCTCTCCATCCATGTTCTCCAGTCTCATAGACTTATCCTTAACAGTCTCTACATCCATGTTCTCCAGTCTCAGAGACTTATATCCTTAACAGTCCCTCCATCCATGTTCTCCAGTCTCAGAGACTTATATCCTTAACAGTCTCTACATCCATGTTCTCCAGTCTCAGAGACGTATATCCTTAACAGTCTCTACATCCATGTTCTCCAGTCTCAGAGACTTATCCTTAACAGTCCCTCCATCCATGTTCTCCAGTCTCATAGACTTATATCCTTAACACTCCAGTCTCAGAGACTTATATCCTTAACAGTCCAGTCTCAGAGACTTATCCTTAACACTCCAGTCTCAGAGACTTATCCTTAACAGTCCCTCCATCCATGTTCTCCAGTCTCAGAGACTTATATCCTTAACAGTCTCTACATCCATGTTCTCCAGTCTCAGAGACTTATATCCTTAACAGTCTCTACATCCATGTTCTCCAGTCTCAGATACTTATATCCTTAACAGTCTCTCCATCCATGTTCTCCAGTCTCATAGACTTATCCTTAACAGTCTCTACATCCATGTTCTCCAGTCTCAGAGACTTATATCCTTAACAGTCCCTCCATCCATGTTCTCCAGTCTCAGAGACTTATATCCTTAACAGTCTCTACATCCATGTTCTCCAGTCTCAGAGACTTATCCTTAACACTCCAGTCTCAGAGACTTATCCTTAACAGTCTCTACATCCATGTTCTCCAGTCTCAGAGACTTATATCCTTAACAGTCTCTACATCCATGTTCTCCAGTCTCAGAGACTTATATCCTTAACAGTCTCTCCATCCATGTTCTCCAGTCTCATAGACTTATCCTTAACAGTCTCTACATCCATGTTCTCCAGTCTCAGAGACTTATATCCTTAACAGTCTCTACATCCATGTTCTCCAGTCTCAGAGACTTATATCCTTAACAGTCTCTACATCCATGTTCTCCATTCTCAGAGACATATATCCTTAACAGTCTCTACATCCATGTTCTCCAGTCTCAGAGACTTATCCTTAACAGTCCCTCCATCCATGTTCTCCAGTCTCATAGACTTATATCCTTAACACTCCAGTCTCAGAGACTTATATCCTTAACAGTCCCTCCATCCATGTTCTCCAGTCTCAGAGACTTATATCCTTAACAGTCTCTACATCCATGTTCTCCAGTCTCAGAGACTTATATCCTTAACAGTCTCTACATCCATGTTCTCCAGTCTCAGAGACTTATATCCTTAACAGTCTCTACATCCATGTTCTCCAGTCTCAGAGACTTATATCCTTAACAGTCCCTCCATCCATGTTCTCCAGTCTCAGAGACTTATATCCTTAACACTCCAGTCTCAGAGACTTATATCCTTAACAGTCTCTCCATCCATGTTCTCCAGTCTCATAGACTTATCCTTAACAGTCCCTCCATCCATGTTCTCCAGTCTCAGAGACTTATATCCTTAACAGTCTCTACATCCATGTTCTCCAGTCTCATAGACTTATATCCTTAACAGTCTCTACATCCATGTTCTCCAGTCTCATAGACTTATCCTTAACAGTCCCTCCATCCATGTTCTCCAGTCTCAGAGACTTATATCCTCAACAGTCCCTCCATCCATGTTCTCCAGTCTCAGAGACTTATATCCTTAACAGTCTCTACATCCATGTTCTCCAGTCCCAGAGACTTATATCCTTAACAGTCTCTACATCCATGTTCTCCAGTCTCAGAGACTTATATCCTTAACAGTCTCTACATCCATGTTCTCCAGTCCCAGAGACCTTTTACTGTAGTGGGCTAAATCGGGGTCACAGAGTGTTTCTTGATAGTCTTAAACAAATCTACTTTGAAACAAAAGTATACACCTCAAACACACACGGTCATGGGCTTTAAAAAAAGAAGACACCCGTACCATGTCAGATATAGAGTTGAAATGTATAAACGAGTTCGCATCCCAATATTACACTTTATATACAGTACCAGTCAAAAGTTTGGACACACCTACTCATTCAAAGTTTTTTCTTTAATTTGACTAATTTCGACATTGTAGAATAATAGTGAGGACATCAAAACTATGAAATAACACATATGGAATCATGTAGTAACCAAATTGTGTTAAACAAATCAAAATATATTTTATTTGAGATTCTTCTAAGTAGCAACCCTTTGCCTTGATGACAGCTTTGCACACTCTTGGTATTCTACCAACCAGCTTCATGAGGTAGTCACCTGGAATGCATTTCAATTAACAGGTGTGCCTTGTTAAAAGTTAATTTGTAGAATTTCTTTCCTTCTTAATGCATTTGAGCCAATCAGTTGCGTTGTTACAAGGTAGGTGTGGTATACAGAAGATAGCCCTATTTGGTAAAAGACCAAGTCCATATCATGGCAAGAACAGCTCAAATAATCAAAGAGAAACGACAGTCCATCATTACTTTAAGACATGAAGGTCAGTCAATCTGGAAATTTGCAGTCGCAAAAACCATCAAGCGCTATGATGAAACTGGCTCTCATGAGGACCACCAGAGGAAAGGAAGACCCAGAGTTACCTCTGCTGCAGAGGATAAGTTCATTAGTTACCAGCCTCAGATTGCAGCCAAAATAAATGGTTCCCAGAGTTCAAGTAACAGACACATCTCAACATCAACTGTTCAGAGGAGACTTTGTGAATCAGGCCTTCATGGTCGAATTGCTGCAAAGAAACCACTACTGAAGGACACCAATAAGAAGAAGAGACTTGATTGGGCAACAAGAGCAATGGACATTAGACCAGTAGAAATCTGTCCTTTGGTCTGTTGAGTCCAAATTTGAGATTTTTGGTTCCAACCGCCGTGTCTTTGTGAGACGCAGAATAGGTGAACGGATGATCTCCGCATGTGTGGTTCCCACCGTGAAGCATGGATGAGGTGGTGTGATGGTTTGGGGGTGCTTTGCTGGTGACACGGTCTGTGATTTATTTAGAATTCAAGGCACACTTAACCAGTATGGCTACCACAGCATTCTGCAGTAATACGCCATCCCATATCATTTGTTTTTCAACAGGACAATGACCCAAAACACACCTCCAGGCTGTGTAAGGGCTATTTGACCAAGGAGAGTGATGGAGTGCTGCATCAGATGACCCGACCTCCACAATCCCCCAACCTCAAACCCAATTGAGATGGTTTGGGATGTGTTGGACTGCAGAGTGAAGGAAAAGCATCCAACAAGTGCTCAGCATATGTGGGAACTCCTTCAAGACTGTTGGAAAAGCATTCCTCACGAAGCTGGTACAGCGAAGGCCAAGAGTGTGCAAAGCTGTCATCAAGGCAAATCTAGAATATTATATCACCATGTAGCCTACATCAACCGTCTCTACAGATCACCATGTAGCCTACGTCAACAGTCTCTACAGATCACCATGTAGCCTACATCAACAGTCTCTACAGATCACCATGTAGCCTACATCAACCGTCTCTACAGATCACCATGTAGCCTACATCAACAGTCTCTACAGATCACCATGTAGCCTACATCAACCGTCTCTACAGATCACCATGTAGCCTACATCAACAGTCTCTACAGATCCCCATGTAGCCTACATCAACAGTCTCTACAGATCCCCATGTAGCCTACATCAACAGTCTCTACAGATCACCATGTAGCCTACATCAACCATCTCTACAGATCACCATGTAGCCTACATCAACAGTCTCTACAGATCACCATGTAGCCTACATCAACAGTCTCTACAGATCCCCATGTAGCCTACATCAACAGTCTCTACAGATCCCCATGTAGCCTACATCAACCGTCTCTACAGATCACCATGTAGCCTACATCAACCGTCTCTACAGATCACCATGTAGCCTACATCAACAGTCTCTACAGATCACCATGTAGCCTACATCAACAGTCTCTACAGATCCCCATGTAGCCTACATCAACCGTCTCTACAGATCACCATGTAGCCTACATCAACAGTCTCTACAGATCACCATGTAGCCTACATCAACAGTCTCTACAGATCCCCATGTAGCCTACATCAACCGTCTCTACAGATCACCATGTAGCCTACATCAACAGTCTCTACAGATCACCATGTAGCCTACATCAACCGTCTCTACAGATCACCATGTAGCCTACATCAACAGCATATACTGAAGACATATTTCCTCCACAACACAAGAGATTGAGAACTATACATGTTCTCTGTGTAAAATACAACAGGATTTAGTTTTCTTCTGTACACAATAGGTAAGTGTGAAAGTGAGGGGGATTGGATGAGAACACTGAGTGACAACTGACCTGCTAGCTAGTGTTTCGGAATACGCACATCTCCCATCTTAAGTCCCGAATTGCACCATATTCCCTATGTAGTGCACTACTTTTGTAAAGGGCGCATACAGCTCTGGTCACTGCATAGGGAATAGGGTGCCATTTGGGAGCCGTCTCCCAGTGAGCCTCCCTCTGCCAAATCACTATGTCTGTGGAGCGTAAAGTACACTGTTGGTTTTCCACCTTATGACAGGCTTGGCAACACCTTGTTGTCCTAGTAAATGCAGCTGGAGCGTACGTTCACCCTGCCTTTCACAGCACCACACCTCTTTAACGCATAAGGAGGGGGATAATTCATTGGCCAAGCCCAGGGTTTTTGGGAAAGGGAGAGGTATTTTGATTGGCCAAGCCCAGGTTTTTGGGGAAAGGGAGAGGTATTTGATTGGCCAAGCCCAGGTTTTTGGGGAAAGGGAGAGGTATTTTGATTGGCCAAGCCCAGGGTTTTGGGGAAAGGGAGAGGTATTTGTAGCTTTGAACACAGTAAACGTTGAGCCTTTAGGAAACGAGAATAGATAGAAGCTCATCAGTCTTGACTCAGACCTGTAGCCTGAAGTAACGGGCTGAACGGATAAACAGCAGGATTGGCAGTTCATTTTAACTGGATAAAGAACAGGGATAGGCCTAGATGCTGGACGAGGTTCCTGTGTGTCGCAATAGCATTGCACTGGCACACCTAATTAAAGGGGGGGGGTGATTTACAGGAAGTTGCCTGTTCTAGTTTTTTGTCTACAGCCAGTCAAATGCTTGGACTAGCTACTGCGTAAATAAACAACGTAAGGACCTGCATAAAACTGACCTGTCAATACATCCAACGAACCATATGTGTGACAAATACACACAGGCTGATATCCAGAATACAGTTTGAATGTACAGTAGTTTCAAACCCCAAATCCCCCCCACACACACACACACACACAGACGAATACACACACACACACACACACACACACACACACACACACACAAACACACACACACACACACACACACACACACACACACACACACACACACACACACACACACACACACACAGACGAATACACACACACACACTCACACAGACGAACACACACACACACACACACACACACACACACACACACACACACACACACACACACACACACACACACACACACACACACACACACACACACACACACACACACACACACACACACACACACACACAAACACACACAGACGAACACACACACACACACACAAACACACACAGATGAATACACACACACACAGTAGCTTGTGTGTCCTGCTTAGAGTACAGTATGATAGCCCTGCTTAGATTATATTCTTCATTAGAAATGCCTGACTGTGTTGTTGAATAGACACTAGGTATCAGATTATATTCTTCATTAGAAATGCCTGACTGTGTTGTTGAATAGGTATTCATATCTTCTCCCCCTACACATAACGGAATGTTGGGGAATTCCACCCCCCACCCCCACCCCCACCCCCGACACACACACACACACACACACACACACACACACACACACACACACACACACACACACACACACACAAAGCCCCCCGTACAGCTCCCGTACAGCTGTACACATACCAGACGCTGTGAATCTCAGCCAGCCAGTGCTGTGGTATCATATAGATCGTGGGGGGAATTCCGACAGGCTGGGTACTAGGCCTCACACACACTGACACACACACACACTACAGCAGCGTATGCTGGCACTTCAGTAGTGAACAATGGGACTCTCTCTGACCCTCTGCTGCTGCAGCCTGGTGTGGGTTTACAGACAGGGGGAAGGGGGTCAAAGTAGAACCTGCCTCTGTTGACTCTCTGTTGACTTTCTCTGTCTACCAGCCTTCCCTGTGCTCCCCTTCTCCCCTACTGCTGCCTCAGTGTTTAAGGGTCATAAAAGGAGAAGTACTGATTGTTATGATAGTTAGTGATGATAAGGCTTGGGCCATATACCGTTTATGCCATATACCGTTTGTACCATATACCGTTTATAGCATATACTGTTTATGCCATATACCGTTTATACCGTTTATGCCATATACCGTTTATACCATATACCGTTTATACCGTTTATGCCATATACCGTTTATACCGTTTATGCCATATACCGTTTATACCATATACCGTTTATACCATATACCGTTTATGCCATATACCGTTTATACCATATACCGTTTATACCATATACCGTTTATGCCATATACCGTTTATACCATGTACCGTTTATACCATATCCCGTTTATACCATATCCCGTTTATACCATATCCCGTTTATACTATATCCCGTTTATACCATATCCCGTTTATGCCATATCCCGTTTATGCCATATACCGTTTATGCCATATACCGTTTATGCCATATACCGTTTATACCATATACCGTTTATACCGTTTATACCATATACCGTTTATACCATATACCGTTTATACCATATACCGTTTATACCATATCCCGTTTATACCACATCCCGTTTATACCGTTTATACCATATACCGTTTATACAATATACCGGTTATTTCTAAATACTGACGGTATGAATTTCAAAAAAACGATGGTGGCTGCAGGGGGTGTGCTATGCCACTGCTTATAGCTAACTATAAGTCCAAATTCAAAAGGCACTCGCACATCTGAGCTATTTTTCTTGCAGGTGGATGGTAACAGTTGAATAACATGATAAAACAGAAGAAACCCTCACAATGCTCTTTAATAGGAGTTTGCTTATTAAAGAGTAGTGATACTATCAACAGTAGTGATAATATCCAGAGTAGTGATACTATACAGAGTAGTGATACTATCAGAGTAGTGATACTATCAACAGTAGTGATACTATCCAGAGCAGTGATACTATCCAGAGTAGTGATACTATCAGTGATACTATCCAGAACAGTGATACTATCCAGAGCAGTGATACTATCCAGAGTAGTGATACTATCCAGAGCAGTGATACTATCCAGAGTAGTGATACTATCCAGAGTAGTGATACTATCCAGAGTAGTGATACTATCCAGAGTAGTGATACTATCCAGAGCAGTGATACTAGCCAGAGTAGTGATACTATCCAGAGTAGTGATACTATCCAGAGTAGTGATACTATCCAGAGCAGTGATACTAGCCAGAGTAGTGATACTATCCAGAGTAGTGATACTATCCAGAGTAGTGATACTATCCAGAGTAGTGATACTATCCAGAGCAGTGATACTATCCAGAGCAGTGATACTATCCAGAGTAGTGATACTATCCAGAGTAGTGATACTATCCAGAGTAGTGATACTAACCAGAGTAGTGATACTAGTCAGAGTAGTGATACTATCCAGAGCAGTGATACTAGTCAGAGCAGTGATACTATCCAGAGCAGTGATACTATCAGAGTAGTGATACTATCAGAGCAGTGATACTATCCAGAGTAGTGATACTATCCAGAGTAGTGATACTATCCAGAGTAGTGATACTATCCAGAGCAGTGGTACTATCAGTGATACTATCCAGAGTAGTGATACTATCCAGAGTAGTGATACTATCCAGAGTAGTGATACTATCCAGAGCAGTGATACTATCCAGAGCAGTGATACTATCCAGAGCAGTGATACTATCCAGAGTAGTGATACTATCCAGAGCAGTGATACTATCCAGAGTAGTGATACTATCCAGAGTAGTGATACTATCCAGAGTAGTGATACTATCCAGAGCAGTGATACTATCCAGAGCAGTGATACTATCCAGAGCAGTGATACTATCCAGAGCAGTGATACTATCCAGAGTAGTGATACTATCCAGAGTAGTGATACTATCCAGAGTAGTGATACTATCAGAGCAGTGATACTATCCAGAGTAGTGATACTATCCAGAGCAGTGATACTATCCAGAGTAGTGATACTATCCAGAGCAGTGATACTATCAGTGATACTATCCAGAGTAGTGATACTATCCAGAGTAGTGATACTATCCAGAGTAGTGATACTATCCAGAGTAGTGATACTATCAGTGATACTATCCAGAGTAGTGATACTATCCAGAGTAGTGATACTATCCAGAGTAGTGATACTATCCAGAGTAGTGATACTATCAGTGATACTATCCAGAGTAGTGATACTATCCAGAGCAGTGATACTATTCAGAGCAGTGATACTATCCAGAGTAGTGATACTATCCAGAGTAGTGATACTATCCAGAGTAGTGATACTATTCAGAGCAGTGATACTATCCAGAGTAGTGATACTATCCAGAGTAGTGATACTATCCAGAGTAGTGATACTATCCAGAGTAGTGATACTATCCAGAGCAGTGATACTATCCAGAGTAGTGATACTATCCAGAGTAGTGATACTATCCAGAGCAGTGATACTATCCAGAGTAGTGATACTATCCAGAGTAGTGATACTATCCAGAGTAGTGATACTATCCAGAGCAGTGATACTATCCAGAGCAGTGATACTATCCAGAGCAGTGATACTATCCAGAGCAGTGATACTATCCAGAGTAGTGATACTATCCAGAGTAGTGATACTATCCAGAGTAGTGATACTATCAGAGCAGTGATACTATCCAGAGCAGTGATACTATCCAGAGTAGTGATACTATCCAGAGTAGTGATACTATCCAGAGCAGTGATACTATCAGTGATACTATCCAGAGTAGTGATACTATCCAGAGTAGTGATACTATCCAGAGTAGTGATACTATCCAGAGTAGTGATACTATCAGTGATACTATCCAGAGTAGTGATACTATCCAGAGTAGTGATACTATCCAGAGTAGTGATACTATCCAGAGTAGTGATACTATCAGTGATAATATCCAGAGTAGTGATACTATCCAGAGCAGTGATACTATTCAGAGCAGTGATACTATCCAGAGTAGTGATACTATCCAGAGTAGTGATACTATCCAGAGTAGTGATACTATTCAGAGCAGTGATACTATCCAGAGTAGTGATACTATCCAGAGTAGTGATACTATCCAGAGTAGTGATACTATCCAGAGTAGTGATACTATCCAGAGCAGTGATACTATCCAGAGTAGTGATACTATCCAGAGTAGTGATACTATCCAGAGCAGTGATACTATCCAGAGTAGTGATACTATCCAGAGTAGTGATACTATCCAGAGCAGTGATACTATCCAGAGTAGTGATACTATCAGTGATACTATCCAGAGTAGTGATACTATCCAGAGTAGTGATACTATCCAGAGTAGTGATACTATCAGTGATACTATCCAGAGTAGTGATACTATCCAGAGCAGTGATACTATCCAGAGTAGTGATACTATCAAGAGTAGTGATACTATCAGAGTAGTGATACTATCCAGAGTAGTGATACTATCAGTGATACTATCCAGAGTAGTGATACTATCCAGAGCAGTGATACTAGCCAGAGTAGTGATATTATCAGAGTAGTGATACTATCCAGAGTAGTGATACTATCAGAGTAGTGATACTATCCAGAGTAGTGATACTATCCAGAGTAGTGATACTATCCAGAGTAGTGATACTATCCAGAGTAGTGATACTATCCAGAGTAGTGATACTATCCAGAGCAGTGATACTATCCAGAGCAGTGATACTAGCCAGAGTAGTGATACTATCAGAGTAGTGATACTATCCAGAGCAGTGATACTATCAGAGTAGTGATACTATCAGTGATACTATCCAGAGCAGTGATACTATCCAGAGCAGTGATACTATCCAGAGTAGTGATACTATCCAGAGTAGTGATACAATCCAGAGTAGTGATACTATCCAGAGTAGTGATACTATCCAGAGTAGTGATACTATCCAGAGCAGTGATACTAGCCAGAGTAGTGATACTATCCAGAGCAGTGATACTATCCAGAGCAGTGATACTATCCAGAGTAGTGATACTATCCAGAGTAGTGATACTATCCAGAGTAGTGATACTATCCAGAGTAGTGATACTATCCAGAGTAGTGATACTATCAGAGTAGTGATACTATCCAGAGTAGTGATACTATCCAGAGCAGTGATACTATCCAGAGTAGTGATACTATCCAGAGTAGTGATACTATACAGAGTAGTTATACAATCAACAGTAGTGATACAATCAACAGTAGTGATACTATCCAGAGTAGTGATACTATCAGAGTAGTGATACTATCCAGAGTAGTGATACTATCCAGAGCAGTCATACTATCCAGAGCAGTGAGACTATCAAGAGTAGTGATACTATCCAGAGTAGTGATACTATCAGAGTAGTTATACAATCAACAGTAGTGATACAATCAACAGTAGTGATAGTATCCAGAGTAGTGATACTATCAGAGTAGTGATACTATCCAGAGTAGTGATACTATCCAGAGCAGTCATACTATCCAGAGCAGTGAGACTATCAAGAGTAGTGATACTATCAGTGATACTATCCAGAGTAGTGATACTATCAGAGTAGTGATACTATCCAGAGTAGTGATACTATCCAGAGTAGTGATACTATCAGTGATACTATCCAGAGCAGTGATACTAGCCAGAGCAGTGATACTAGCCAGAGCAGTGATACTACCAGAGTAGTGATACTATCAGTGATACTATCCAGAGCAGTGATACTAGCCAGAGCAGTGATACTAGCCAGAGCAGTGATACTAGCCAGAGCAGTGATACTACCAGAGTAGTGATACTATCAGTGATACTATCCAGAGCAGTGATACTAGCCAGAGCAGTGATACTATCCAGAGCAGTGATACTAGCCAGAGCAGTGATACTACCAGAGTAGTGATACTATCAGTGATACTATCCAGAGCAGTGATACTATCCAGAGCAGTGATACTATCCAGAGCAGTGATACTATCCAGAGCAGTGATACTAGCCAGAGCAGTGATACTAGCCAGAGCAGTGATACTATCCAGAGTAGTGATACTATCCAGAGCAGTGATACTAGCCAGAGCAGTGATACTATCCAGAGTAGTGATACTATCCAGAGCAGTGATACTATCCAGAGTAGTGATACTATCCAGAGTAGTGATACTATCCAGAGTAGTGATACTATCCAGAGTAGTGATACTATCCAGAGTAGTGATACTAGCCAGAGCAGTGATACTATCCAGAGCAGTGATACTATCCAGAGTAGTGATACTATCCAGAGTAGTGATACTATCCGGAGCAGTGATACTATCCAGAGCAGTGATACTATCCAGAGTAGTGATACTATTCAGAGCAGTGATACTATCCAGAGTAGTGATACTATCATAGTAGTGATACTATCCAGAGTAGTGATACTATCCAGAGTAGTGATACTATCCAGAGTAGTGATACTATCAGTGATACTATCCAGAGTATTGATACTATCCAGAGTAGTGATACTATCAGTGATACTATCCAGAGCAGTGATACTATCCAGAGTAGTGATACTATCCAGAGCAGTGATACTATCCAGAGTAGTGATACTATCCAGAGTAGTGATACTATCCAGAGTAGTGATACTAGCAGTGATACTATCCAGAGTAGTGATACTATCCAGAGTAGTGATACTATCCAGAGTAGTGATACTATCCAGAGCAGTGATACTATCCAGAGCAGTGATACTATCCAGAGCAATGATACTATCAGAGTAGTGATACTATCAGTGATACTATTCAGAGCAGTGATACTATCCAGGTTAGTGATACTATCCAGAGTAGTGATACTATCCAGAGTAGTGAAACTATCCAGAGCAGTGATACTAGCCAGAGTAGTGATACTATCAGAGTAGGGATACTATACAGGGTAGTGATACTATCCAGAGTAGTGATACTATCAGTGATACTAGCCAGAGTAGTGATACTATCAGAGTAGTGATACTATCCAGAGTAGTGATACTATCCAGAGTAGTGATACTATCCAGAGCAGTGATACTATCCAGAGTGGTGATACTATCCAGAGCAGTGATACTATCCAGAGTAGTGATACTATCCAGAGTAGTGATACTATCAGTGATACTATCCAGAGTAGTGATACTATCCAGAGTAGTGATACTATCCAGAGTAGTGATACTATCCAGAGTAGTGATACTATCAGAGCAGTGATACTATCCAGAGTAGTGATACTATCCAGAGCAGTGATACTATCCAGAGTAGTGATACTATCCAGAGTAGTGATACTATCAGTGATACTATCCAGAGTAGTGATACTATCCAGAGTAGTGATACTATCCAGAGTAGTGATACTATCAGTGATACTATCCAGAGTAGTGATACTATCCAGAGTAGTGATACTATCAGTGATACTATCCAGAGTAGTGATACTATCAGTGGTACTATCCAGAGCAGTGATACTATCCAGAGCAGTGATACTATCAGAGTAGTGATACCATCAGAGCAGTGATACTATCCAGAGTAGTGATACTATCCAGAGTAGTGATACTATCCAGAGTAGTGATACTATCCAGAGCAGTGGTACTATCCAGAGCAGTGATACTATCCAGAGTAGTGATACTATCCAGAGCAGTGATACTATCCAGAGTAGTGATACTATCCAGAGTAGTGATACTATCCAGAGTAGTGATACTATCCAGAGTAGTGATACTATCCAGAGCAGTGATACTATCCAGAGTAGTGATACTATCCAGAGTAGTGATACTATCCAGAGTAGTGATACTATCCAGAGTAGTGATACTATCCAGAGCAGTGATACTAGCCAGAGTAGTGATACTATCCAGAGTAGTGATACTATCCAGAGTAGTGATACTATCCAGAGCAGTGATACTAGCCAGAGTAGTGATACTATCCAGAGTAGTGATACTATCCAGAGTAGTGATACTATCCAGAGTAGTGATACTATCCAGAGCAGTGATACTATCCAGAGCAGTGATACTATCCAGAGTAGTGATACTATCCAGAGTAGTGATACTATCCAGAGTAGTGATACTAACCAGAGTAGTGATACTAGTCAGAGTAGTGATACTATCCAGAGCAGTGATACTAGTCAGAGCAGTGATACTATCCAGAGCAGTGATACTATCAGAGTAGTGATACTATCAGAGCAGTGATACTACCCAGAGTAGTGATACTATCCAGAGTAGTGATACTATCCAGAGTAGTGATACTATCCAGAGCAGTGGTACTATCAGTGATACTATCCAGAGTAGTGATACTATCCAGAGTAGTGATACTATCCAGAGTAGTGATACTATCCAGAGCAGTGATACTATCCAGAGCAGTGATACTATCCAGAGCAGTGATACTATCCAGAGTAGTGATACTATCCAGAGCAGTGATACTATCCAGAGTAGTGATACTATCCAGAGTAGTGATACTATCCAGAGTAGTGATACTATCCAGAGCAGTGATACTATCCAGAGCAGTGATACTATCCAGAGCAGTGATACTATCCAGAGCAGTGATACTATCCAGAGTAGTGATACTATCCAGAGTAGTGATACTATCCAGAGTAGTGATACTATCAGAGCAGTGATACTATCCAGAGCAGTGATACTATCCAGAGTAGTGATACTATCCAGAGTAGTGATACTATCCAGAGCAGTGATACTATCAGTGATACTATCCAGAGTAGTGATACTATCCAGAGTAGTGATACTATCCAGAGTAGTGATACTATCCAGAGTAGTGATACTATCAGTGATACTATACAGAGTAGTGATACTATCCAGAGCAGTGATACTATTCAGAGCAGTGATACTATTCAGAGCAGTGATACTATCCAGAGTAGTGATACTATCCAGAGTAGTGATACTATCCAGAGTAGTGATACTATCCAGAGTAGTGATACTATCCAGAGCAGTGATACTATCCAGAGTAGTGATACTATCCAGAGTAGTGATACTATCCAGAGCAGTGATACTATCCAGAGTAGTGATACTATCCAGAGTAGTGATACTATCCAGAGCAGTGATACTATCCAGAGTAGTGATACTATCAGTGATACTATCCAGAGTAGTGATACTATCCAGAGTAGTGATACTATCCAGAGTAGTGATACTATCAGTGATACTATCCAGAGTAGTGATACTATCCAGAGCAGTGATACTATCCAGAGTAGTGATACTATCCAGAGTAGTGATACTATCAGAGTAGTGATACTATCCAGAGTAGTGATACTATCAGTGATACTATCCAGAGTAGTGATACTATCCAGAGCAGTGATACTAGCCAGAGTAGTGATATTATCAGAGTAGTGATACTATCCAGAGTAGTGATACTATCAGAGTAGTGATACTATCCAGAGTAGTGATACTATCCAGAGTAGTGATACTATCCAGAGTAGTGATACTATCCAGAGTAGTGATACTATCAAGAGCAGTGATACTATCCAGAGCAGTGATACTAGCCAGAGTAGTGATACTATCAGAGTAGTGATACTATCCAGAGCAGTGATACTATCAGAGTAGTGATACTATCAGTGATACTATCCAGAGCAGTGATACTATCCAGAGCAGTGATACTATCCAGAGTAGTGATACTATCCAGAGTAGTGATACAATCCAGAGTAGTGATACTATCCAGAGTAGTGATACTATCCAGAGTAGTGATACTATCCAGAGCAGTGATACTAGCCAGAGTAGTGATACTATCCAGAGCAGTGATACTATCCAGAGCAGTGATACTATCCAGAGTAGTGATACTATCCAGAGTAGTGATACTATCCAGAGTAGTGATACTATCCAGAGTAGTGATACTATCCAGAGTAGTGATACTATCAGAGTAGTGATACTATCCAGAGTAGTGATACTATCCAGAGCAGTGATACTATCCAGAGTAGTGATACTATCCAGAGTAGTGATACTATACAGAGTAGTTATACAATCAACAGTAGTGATACAATCAACAGTAGTGATACTATCCAGAGTAGTGATACTATCAGAGTAGTGATACTATCCAGAGTAGTGATACTATCCAGAGCAGTCATACTATCCAGAGCAGTGAGACTATCAAGAGTAGTGATACTATCAGTGATACTATCCAGAGTAGTGATACTATCAGAGTAGTGATACTATCCAGAGTAGTGATACTATCCAGAGTAGTGATACTATCAGTGATACTATCCAGAGCAGTGATACTAGCCAGAGCAGTGATACTAGCCAGAGCAGTGATACTACCAGAGTAGTGATACTATCAGTGATACTATCCAGAGCAGTGATACTAGCCAGAGCAGTGATACTAGCCAGAGCAGTGATACTAGCCAGAGCAGTGAAACTACCAGAGTAGTGATACTATCAGTGATACTATCCAGAGCAGTGATACTAGCCAGAGCAGTGATACTAGCCAGAGCAGTGATACTACCAGAGTAGTGATACTATCAGTGATACTATCCAGAGCAGTGATACTATCCAGAGCAGTGATACTATCCAGAGCAGTGATACTATCCAGAGCAGTGATACTAGCCAGAGCAGTGATACTAGCCAGAGCAGTGATACTATCCAGAGTAGTGATACTATCCAGAGCAGTGATACTAGCCAGAGCAGTGATACTATCCAGAGTAGTGATACTATCCAGAGCAGTGATACTATCCAGAGTAGTGATACTATCCAGAGTAGTGATACTATCCAGAGTAGTGATACTATCCAGAGTAGTGATACTATCCAGAGTAGTGATACTAGCCAGAGCAGTGATACTATCCAGAGCAGTGATACTATCCAGAGTAGTGATACTATCCAGAGTAGTGATACTATCCGGAGCAGTGATACTATCCAGAGCAGTGATACTATCCAGAGTAGTGATACTATCCAGAGTAGTGATACTATTCAGAGCAGTGATACTATCCAGAGTAGTGATACTATCATAGTAGTGATACTATCCAGAGTAGTGATACTATCCAGAGTAGTGATACTATCCAGAGTAGTGATACTATCAGTGATACTATCCAGAGTATTGATACTATCCAGAGTAGTGATACTATCAGTGATACTATCCAGAGCAGTGATACTATCCAGAGTAGTGATACTATCCAGAGCAGTGATACTATCCAGAGTAGTGATACTATCCAGAGTAGTGATACTATCCAGAGTAGTGATACTAGCAGTGATACTATCCAGAGTAGTGATACTATCCAGAGTAGTGATACTATCCAGAGTAGTGATACTATCCAGAGCAGTGATACTATCCAGAGCAGTGATACTATCCAGAGCAGTGATACTATCCAGAGCAATGATACTATCAGAGTAGTGATACTATCAGTGATACTATTCAGAGCAGTGATACTATCCAGGTTAGTGATACTATCCAGAGTAGTGATACTATCCAGAGTAGTGATACTATCCAGAGCAGTGATACTAGCCAGAGTAGTGATACTATCAGAGTAGTGATACTATACAGAGTAGTGATACTATCCAGAGTAGTGATACTATCAGTGATACTAGCCAGAGTAGTGATACTATCAGAGTAGTGATACTATCCAGAGTAGTGATACTATCCAGAGCAGTGATACTATCCAGAGTGGTGATACTATCCAGAGCAGTGATACTATCCAGAGTAGTGATACTATCCAGAGTAGTGATACTATCAGTGATACTATCCAGAGTAGTGATACTATCCAGAGTAGTGATACTATCCAGAGTAGTGATACTATCCAGAGTAGTGATACTATCAGAGCAGTGATACTATCCAGAGTAGTGATACTATCCAGAGCAGTGATACTATCCAGAGTAGTGATACTATCCAGAGTAGTGATACTATCAGTGATACTATCCAGAGTAGTGATACTATCCAGAGTAGTGATACTATCCAGAGTAGTGATACTATCAGTGATACTATCCAGAGTAGTGATACTATCCAGAGTAGTGATACTATCAGTGATACTATCCAGAGTAGTGATACTATCAGTGGTACTATCCAGAGCAGTGATACTATCCAGAGCAGTGATACTATCAGAGTAGTGATACTATCAGAGCAGTGATACTATCCAGAGTAGTGATACTATCCAGAGTAGTGATACTATCCAGAGTAGTGATACTATCCAGAGCAGTGGTACTATCAGTGATACTATCCAGAGTAGTGATACTATCCAGAGTAGTGATACTATCCAGAGTAGTGATACTATCCAGAGCAGTGATACTATCCAGAGCTGTGATACTATCCAGAGCAGTGATACTATCCAGAGTAGTGATACTATCCAGAGCAGTGATACTATCCAGAGTAGTGATACTATCCAGAGTAGTGATACTATCCAGAGTAGTGATACTATCCAGAGCAGTGATACTATCCAGAGCAGTGATACTATCCAGAGCAGTGATACTATCCAGAGCAGTGATACTATCCAGAGTAGTGATACTATCCAGAGTAGTGATACTATCCAGAGTAGTGATACTATCAGAGCAGTGATACTATCCAGAGCAGTGATACTATCCAGAGTAGTGATACTATCCAGAGTAGTGATACTATCCAGAGCAGTGATACTATCAGTGATACTATCCAGAGTAGTGATACTATCCAGAGTAGTGATACTATCCAGAGTAGTGATACTCTCCAGAGTAGTGATACTATCAGTGATACTATCCAGGGTAGTGATACTATCCAGAGTAGTGATACTATCCAGAGTAGTGATACTATCCAGAGTAGTGATACTATCAGAGCAGTGATACTATCCAGAGTAGTGATACTATCCAGAGTAGTGATACTATCAGTGATACTATCCAGAGCAGTGATACTATCCAGAGTAGTGATACTATCCAGAGTAGTGATACTATCAGTGATACTATCCAGAGTAGTGATACTATCCAGAGTAGTGATACTATCCAGAGTAGTGATACTATCAGAGCAGTGATACTATCCAGAGTACTGATACTATCAGTGATACTATCCAGAGTAGTGATACTATCAGTGATACTATCCAGAGTAGTGATACTATCAATGATACTATCCAGAGTAGTGATACTATCCAGAGTACTGATACTCTCAGTGATACTATCCAGAGTAATGATACTATCCAGAGTAGTGATACTATCCAGAGTAGTGATACTATCAGAGTAGTGATACTATCCAGAGCAGTGATACTATCCAGAGTAGTGATACTATCCAGAGTAGTGATACTATCCAGAGTAGTGATACTATCAGTGATACTATCCAGAGCAGTGATACTATCCAGAGTAGTGATACTATCCAGAGCAGTGATACTATCCAGAGTAGTGAAACTATCCAAAGCAGTGATACTATCCAGAGCAGTGATACTATCCAGAGTAGTGATACTATCAGTGATACTATCCAGAGTAGTGATACTATCCAGAGTAGTGATACTATCCAGAGTAGTGATACTATCCAGAGTAGTGATACTATCAGTGATACTATCCAGAGTATTGATACTATCCAGAGTAGTGATACTATCAGTGATACTATCCAGAGCAGTGATACTATCCAGAGTAGTGATACTATCCAGAGCAGTGATACTATCCAGAGTAGTGATACTATCCAGAGTAGTGATACTATCCAGAGTAGTGATACTAGCAGTGATACTATCCAGAGTAGTGATACTATCCAGAGTAGTGATACTATCCAGAGTAGTGATACTATCCAGAGCAGTGATACTATCCAGAGCAGTGGTACTATCCAGAGCAATGATACTATCAGAGTAGTGATACTATCAGTGATACTATTCAGAGCAGTGATACTATCCAGGTTAGTGATACTATCCAGAGTAGTGATACTATCCAGAGTAGTGATACTATCCAGAGCAGTGATACTAGCCAGAGTAGTGATACTATCAGAGTAGTGATACTATACAGAGTAGTGATACTATCCAGAGTAGTGATACTATCAGTGATACTAGCCAGAGTAGTGATACTATCAGAGTAGTGATACTATCCAGAGTAGTGATACTATCCAGAGTAGTGATACTATCCAGAGCAGTGATACTATCCAGAGTGGTGATACTATCCAGAGCAGTGATACTATCCAGAGTAGTGATACTATCCAGAGTAGTGATACTATCAGTGATACTATCCAGAGTAGTGATACTATCCAGAGTAGTGATACTATCCAGAGTAGTGATACTATCCAGAGTAGTGATACTATCAGAGCAGTGATACTATCCAGAGTAGTGATACTATCCAGAGCAGTGATACTATCCAGAGTAGTGATACTATCCAGAGTAGTGATACTATCAGTGATACTATCCAGAGTAGTGGTACTATCCAGAGTAGTGATACTATCCAGAGTAGTGATACTATCAGTGATACTATCCAGAGTAGTGATACTATCCAGAGTAGTGATACTATCCAGAGTAGAGATACTATCAGTGATACTATCCAGAGTAGTGATACTATCCAGAGTAGTGATACTATCAGTGATACTATCCAGAGTAGTGATACTATCCAGAGTAGTGATACTATCAGTGATACTATCCAGAGTAGTGATACTATCAGTGGTACTATCCAGAGCAGTGATACTATCCAGAGCAGTGATACTATCAGAGTAGTGATACTATCAGAGCAGTGATACTATCCAGAGTAGTGATACTATCCAGAGTAGTGATACTATCCAGAGTAGTGATACTATCCAGAGCAGTGGTACTATCAGTGATACTATCCAGAGTAGTGATACTATCCAGAGTAGTGATACTATCCAGAGCAGTGATACTATCCAGAGCAGTGATACTATCCAGAGTAGTGATACTATCCAGAGTAGTGATACTATCCAGAGTAGTGATACTATCCAGAGCAGTGATACTATCCAGAGCAGTGATACTATCCAGAGCAGTGATACTATCCAGAGCAGTGATACTATCCAGAGCAGTGATACTATCCAGAGTAGTGATACTATCCAGAGTAGTGATACTATCCAGAGTAGTGATACTATCCAGAGCAGTGATACTATCCAGAGCTGTGATACTATCCAGAGCAGTGATACTATCCAGAGTAGTGATACTATCCAGAGCAGTGATACTATCCAGAGTAGTGATACTATCCAGAGTAGTGATACTATCCAGAGTAGTGATACTATCCAGAGCAGTGATACTATCCAGAGCAGTGATACTATCCAGAGCAGTGATACTATCCAGAGCAGTGATACTATCCAGAGTAGTGATACTATCCAGAGTAGTGATACTATCCAGAGTAGTGATACTATCAGAGCAGTGATACTATCCAGAGCAGTGATACTATCCAGAGTAGTGATACTATCCAGAGTAGTGATACTATCCAGAGCAGTGATACTATCAGTGATACTATCCAGAGTAGTGATACTATCCAGAGTAGTGATACTATCCAGAGTAGTGATACTCTCCAGAGTAGTGATACTATCAGTGATACTATCCAGAGTAGTGATACTATCCAGAGTAGTGATACTATCCAGAGTAGTGATACTATCAGAGCAGTGATACTATCCAGAGTAGTGATACTATCCAGAGTAGTGATACTATCAGTGATACTATCCAGAGTAGTGATACTATCCAGAGTAGTGATACTATCCAGAGTAGTGATACTATCAGTGATACTATCCAGAGTAGTGATACTATCCAGAGTAGTGATACTATCAGTGATACTATCCAGAGTAGTGATACTATCCAGAGTAGTGATACTATCCAGAGTAGTGATACTATCAGAGCAGTGATACTATCCAGAGTACTGATACTATCAGTGATACTATCCAGAGTAGTGATACTATCAGTGATACTATCCAGAGTAGTGATACTATCAATGATACTATCCAGAGTAGTGATACTATCCAGAGTAGTGATACTCTCAGTGATACTATCCAGAGTAGTGATACTCTCAGTGATACTATCCAGAGTAATGATACTATCCAGAGTAGTGATAGTATCCAGAGCAGTGATACTATCCAGAGTAGTGATACTATCCAGAGCAGTGATACTATCCAGAGTAGTGATACTATCCAGAGTAGTGATACTATCCAGAGTAGTGGTACTATCCAGAGTAGTGATACTATCCAGAGTAGTGATACTATCCAGAGTAGTGATACTATCCAGAGTAGTGATACTATCAGTGATACTATCCAGAGCAGTGATACTATCCAGAGTAGTGAAACTATCCAGAGCAGTGATACTATCCAGAGCAGTGATACTATCCAGAGTAGTGATACTATCAGTGATACTATCCAGAGTAGTGATACTATCCAGAGTAGTGATACTATCCAGAGTAGTGATACTATCCAGAGTAGTGATACTATCAGTGATACTATCCAGAGTATTGATACTATCCAGAGTAGTGATACTATCAGTGATACTATCCAGAGCAGTGATACTATCCAGAGTAGTGATACTATCCAGAGCAGTGATACTATCCAGAGTAGTGATACTATCCAGAGTAGTGATACTATCCAGAGTAGTGATACTAGCAGTGATACTATCCAGAGTAGTGATACTATCCAGAGTAGTGATACTATCCAGAGTAGTGATACTATCCAGAGCAGTGATACTATCCAGAGCAGTGGTACTATCCAGAGCAATGATACTATCAGAGTAGTGATACTATCAGTGATACTATTCAGAGCAGTGATACTATCCAGGTTAGTGATACTATCCAGAGTAGTGATACTATCCAGAGTAGTGATACTATCCAGAGCAGTGATACTAGCCAGAGTAGTGATACTATCAGAGTAGTGATACTATACAGAGTAGTGATACTATCCAGAGTAGTGATACTATCAGTGATACTAGCCAGAGTAGTGATACTATCAGAGTAGTGATACTATCCAGAGTAGTGATACTATCCAGAGTAGTGATACTATCCAGAGCAGTGATACTATCCAGAGTGGTGATACTATCCAGAGCAGTGATACTATCCAGAGTAGTGATACTATCCAGAGTAGTGATACTATCAGTGATACTATCCAGAGTAGTGATACTATCCAGAGTAGTGATACTATCCAGAGTAGTGATACTATCCAGAGTAGTGATACTATCAGAGCAGTGATACTATCCAGAGTAGTGATACTATCCAGAGCAGTGATACTATCCAGAGTAGTGATACTATCCAGAGTAGTGATACTATCAGTGATACTATCCAGAGTAGTGGTACTATCCAGAGTAGTGATACTATCCAGAGTAGTGATACTATCAGTGATACTATCCAGAGTAGTGATACTATCCAGAGTAGTGATACTATCCAGAGTAGTGATACTATCAGAGCAGTGATACTATCCAGAGTAGTGATACTATCCAGAGCAGTGATACTATCCAGAGTAGTGATACTATCCAGAGTAGTGATACTATCAGTGATACTATCCAGAGTAGTGATACTATCCAGAGTAGTGATACTATCCAGAGTAGTGATACTATCAGTGATACTATCCAGAGTAGTGATACTATCCAGAGTAGTGATACTATCAGTGATACTATCCAGAGTAGTGATACTATCAGTGGTACTATCCAGAGCAGTGATACTATCCAGAGCAGTGATACTATCAGAGTAGTGATACTATCAGAGCAGTGATACTATCCAGAGTAGTGATACTATCCAGAGTAGTGATACTATCCAGAGTAGTGATACTATCCAGAGCAGTGGTACTATCAGTGATACTATCCAGAGTAGTGATACTATCCAGAGTAGTGATACTATCCAGAGTAGTGATACTATCCAGAGCAGTGATACTATCCAGAGCTGTGATACTATCCAGAGCAGTGATACTATCCAGAGTAGTGATACTATCCAGAGCAGTGATACTATCCAGAGTAGTGATACTATCCAGAGTAGTGATACTATCCAGAGTAGTGATACTATCCAGAGCAGTGATACTATCCAGAGCAGTGATACTATCCAGAGCAGTGATACTATCCAGAGCAGTGATACTATCCAGAGTAGTGATACTATCCAGAGTAGTGATACTATCCAGAGTAGTGATACTATCAGAGCAGTGATACTATCCAGAGCAGTGATACTATCCAGAGTAGTGATACTATCCAGAGTAGTGATACTATCCAGAGCAGTGATACTATCAGTGATACTATCCAGAGTAGTGATACTATCCAGAGTAGTGATACTATCCAGAGTAGTGATACTCTCCAGAGTAGTGATACTATCAGTGATACTATCCAGAGTAGTGATACTATCCAGAGTAGTGATACTATCCAGAGTAGTGATACTATCAGAGCAGTGATACTATCCAGAGTAGTGATACTATCCAGAGTAGTGATACTATCAGTGATACTATCCAGAGTAGTGATACTATCCAGAGTAGTGATACTATCCAGAGTAGTGATACTATCAGTGATACTATCCAGAGTAGTGATACTATCCAGAGTAGTGATACTATCCAGAGTAGTGATACTATCAGAGCAGTGATACTATCCAGAGTACTGATACTATCAGTGATACTATCCAGAGTAGTGATACTATCAGTGATACTATCCAGAGTAGTGATACTATCAATGATACTATCCAGAGTAGTGATACTATCCAGAGTACTGATACTCTCAGTGATACTATCCAGAGTAATGATACTATCCAGAGTAGTGATACTATCCAGAGTAGTGATACTATCAGAGTAGTGATACTATCCAGAGCAGTGATACTATCCAGAGTAGTGATACTATCCAGAGTAGTGATACTATCCAGAGTAGTGATACTATCAGTGATACTATCCAGAGCAGTGATACTATCCAGAGTAGTGATACTATCCAGAGCAGTGATACTATCCAGAGTAGTGAAACTATCCAAAGCAGTGATACTATCCAGAGCAGTGATACTATCCAGAGTAGTGATACTATCAGTGATACTATCCAGAGTAGTGATACTATCCAGAGTAGTGATACTATCCAGAGTAGTGATACTATCCAGAGTAGTGATACTATCAGTGATACTATCCAGAGTATTGATACTATCCAGAGTAGTGATACTATCAGTGATACTATCCAGAGCAGTGATACTATCCAGAGTAGTGATACTATCCAGAGCAGTGATACTATCCAGAGTAGTGATACTATCCAGAGTAGTGATACTATCCAGAGTAGTGATACTAGCAGTGATACTATCCAGAGTAGTGATACTATCCAGAGTAGTGATACTATCCAGAGTAGTGATACTATCCAGAGCAGTGATACTATCCAGAGCAGTGGTACTATCCAGAGCAATGATACTATCAGAGTAGTGATACTATCAGTGATACTATTCAGAGCAGTGATACTATCCAGGTTAGTGATACTATCCAGAGTAGTGATACTATCCAGAGTAGTGATACTATCCAGAGCAGTGATACTAGCCAGAGTAGTGATACTATCAGAGTAGTGATACTATACAGAGTAGTGATACTATCCAGAGTAGTGATACTATCAGTGATACTAGCCAGAGTAGTGATACTATCAGAGTAGTGATACTATCCAGAGTAGTGATACTATCCAGAGTAGTGATACTATCCAGAGCAGTGATACTATCCAGAGTGGTGATACTATCCAGAGCAGTGATACTATCCAGAGTAGTGATACTATCCAGAGTAGTGATACTATCAGTGATACTATCCAGAGTAGTGATACTATCCAGAGTAGTGATACTATCCAGAGTAGTGATACTATCCAGAGTAGTGATACTATCAGAGCAGTGATACTATCCAGAGTAGTGATACTATCCAGAGCAGTGATACTATCCAGAGTAGTGATACTATCCAGAGTAGTGATACTATCAGTGATACTATCCAGAGTAGTGGTACTATCCAGAGTAGTGATACTATCCAGAGTAGTGATACTATCAGTGATACTATCCAGAGTAGTGATACTATCCAGAGTAGTGATACTATCCAGAGTAGAGATACTATCAGTGATACTATCCAGAGTAGTGATACTATCCAGAGTAGTGATACTATCAGTGATACTATCCAGAGTAGTGATACTATCCAGAGTAGTGATACTATCAGTGATACTATCCAGAGTAGTGATACTATCAGTGGTACTATCCAGAGCAGTGATACTATCCAGAGCAGTGATACTATCAGAGTAGTGATACTATCAGAGCAGTGATACTATCCAGAGTAGTGATACTATCCAGAGTAGTGATACTATCCAGAGTAGTGATACTATCCAGAGCAGTGGTACTATCAGTGATACTATCCAGAGTAGTGATACTATCCAGAGTAGTGATACTATCCAGAGCAGTGATACTATCCAGAGCAGTGATACTATCCAGAGTAGTGATACTATCCAGAGTAGTGATACTATCCAGAGTAGTGATACTATCCAGAGCAGTGATACTATCCAGAGCAGTGATACTATCCAGAGCAGTGATACTATCCAGAGCAGTGATACTATCCAGAGCAGTGATACTATCCAGAGTAGTGATACTATCCAGAGTAGTGATACTATCCAGAGTAGTGATACTATCCAGAGCAGTGATACTATCCAGAGCTGTGATACTATCCAGAGCAGTGATACTATCCAGAGTAGTGATACTATCCAGAGCAGTGATACTATCCAGAGTAGTGATACTATCCAGAGTAGTGATACTATCCAGAGTAGTGATACTATCCAGAGCAGTGATACTATCCAGAGCAGTGATACTATCCAGAGCAGTGATACTATCCAGAGCAGTGATACTATCCAGAGTAGTGATACTATCCAGAGTAGTGATACTATCCAGAGTAGTGATACTATCAGAGCAGTGATACTATCCAGAGCAGTGATACTATCCAGAGTAGTGATACTATCCAGAGTAGTGATACTATCCAGAGCAGTGATACTATCAGTGATACTATCCAGAGTAGTGATACTATCCAGAGTAGTGATACTATCCAGAGTAGTGATACTCTCCAGAGTAGTGATACTATCAGTGATACTATCCAGAGTAGTGATACTATCCAGAGTAGTGATACTATCCAGAGTAGTGATACTATCAGAGCAGTGATACTATCCAGAGTAGTGATACTATCCAGAGTAGTGATACTATCAGTGATACTATCCAGAGTAGTGATACTATCCAGAGTAGTGATACTATCCAGAGTAGTGATACTATCAGTGATACTATCCAGAGTAGTGATACTATCCAGAGTAGTGATACTATCAGTGATACTATCCAGAGTAGTGATACTATCCAGAGTAGTGATACTATCCAGAGTAGTGATACTATCAGAGCAGTGATACTATCCAGAGTACTGATACTATCAGTGATACTATCCAGAGTAGTGATACTATCAGTGATACTATCCAGAGTAGTGATACTATCAATGATACTATCCAGAGTAGTGATACTATCCAGAGTAGTGATACTCTCAGTGATACTATCCAGAGTAGTGATACTCTCAGTGATACTATCCAGAGTAATGATACTATCCAGAGTAGTGATAGTATCCAGAGCAGTGATACTATCCAGAGTAGTGATACTATCCAGAGCAGTGATACTATCCAGAGTAGTGATACTATCCAGAGTAGTGATACTATCCAGAGTAGTGGTACTATCCAGAGTAGTGATACTATCCAGAGTAGTGATACTATCCAGAGTAGTGATACTATCCAGAGTAGTGATACTATCAGTGATACTATCCAGAGCAGTGATACTATCCAGAGTAGTGAAACTATCCAGAGCAGTGATACTATCCAGAGCAGTGATACTATCCAGAGTAGTGATACTATCAGTGATACTATCCAGAGTAGTGATACTATCCAGAGTAGTGATACTATCCAGAGTAGTGATACTATCCAGAGTAGTGATACTATCAGTGATACTATCCAGAGTATTGATACTATCCAGAGTAGTGATACTATCAGTGATACTATCCAGAGCAGTGATACTATCCAGAGTAGTGATACTATCCAGAGCAGTGATACTATCCAGAGTAGTGATACTATCCAGAGTAGTGATACTATCCAGAGTAGTGATACTAGCAGTGATACTATCCAGAGTAGTGATACTATCCAGAGTAGTGATACTATCCAGAGTAGTGATACTATCCAGAGCAGTGATACTATCCAGAGCAGTGGTACTATCCAGAGCAATGATACTATCAGAGTAGTGATACTATCAGTGATACTATTCAGAGCAGTGATACTATCCAGGTTAGTGATACTATCCAGAGTAGTGATACTATCCAGAGTAGTGATACTATCCAGAGCAGTGATACTAGCCAGAGTAGTGATACTATCAGAGTAGTGATACTATACAGAGTAGTGATACTATCCAGAGTAGTGATACTATCAGTGATACTAGCCAGAGTAGTGATACTATCAGAGTAGTGATACTATCCAGAGTAGTGATACTATCCAGAGTAGTGATACTATCCAGAGCAGTGATACTATCCAGAGTGGTGATACTATCCAGAGCAGTGATACTATCCAGAGTAGTGATACTATCCAGAGTAGTGATACTATCAGTGATACTATCCAGAGTAGTGATACTATCCAGAGTAGTGATACTATCCAGAGTAGTGATACTATCCAGAGTAGTGATACTATCAGAGCAGTGATACTATCCAGAGTAGTGATACTATCCAGAGCAGTGATACTATCCAGAGTAGTGATACTATCCAGAGTAGTGATACTATCAGTGATACTATCCAGAGTAGTGGTACTATCCAGAGTAGTGATACTATCCAGAGTAGTGATACTATCAGTGATACTATCCAGAGTAGTGATACTATCCAGAGTAGTGATACTATCCAGAGTAGAGATACTATCAGTGATACTATCCAGAGTAGTGATACTATCCAGAGTAGTGATACTATCAGTGATACTATCCAGAGTAGTGATACTATCCAGAGTAGTGATACTATCAGTGATACTATCCAGAGTAGTGATACTATCAGTGGTACTATCCAGAGCAGTGATACTATCCAGAGCAGTGATACTATCAGAGTAGTGATACTATCAGAGCAGTGATACTATCCAGAGTAGTGATACTATCCAGAGTAGTGATACTATCCAGAGTAGTGATACTATCCAGAGCAGTGGTACTATCAGTGATACTATCCAGAGTAGTGATACTATCCAGAGTAGTGATACTATCCAGAGCAGTGATACTATCCAGAGCAGTGATACTATCCAGAGCAGTGATACTATCCAGAGTAGTGATACTATCCAGAGCAGTGATACTATCCAGAGTAGTGATACTATCCAGAGTAGTGATACTATCCAGAGTAGTGATACTATCCAGAGCAGTGATACTATCCAGAGCAGTGATACTATCCAGAGCAGTGATACTATCCAGAGCAGTGATACTATCCAGAGTAGTGATACTATCCAGAGTAGTGATACTATCCCGAGTAGTGATACTATCAGAGCAGTGATACTATCCAGAGCAGTGATACTATCCAGAGTAGTGATACTATCCAGAGTAGTGATACTATCCAGAGCAGTGATACTATCAGTGATACTATCCAGAGTAGTGATACTATCCAGAGTAGTGATACTATCCAGAGTAGTGATACTCTCCAGAGTAGTGATACTATCAGTGATACTATCCAGAGTAGTGATACTATCCAGAGTAGTGATACTATCCAGAGTAGTGATACTATCAGAGCAGTGATACTATCCAGAGTAGTGATACTATCCAGAGTAGTGATACTATCAGTGATACTATCCAGAGTAGTGATACTATCCAGAGTAGTGATACTATCCAGAGTAGTGATACTATCAGTGATACTATCCAGAGTAGTGATACTATCCAGAGTAGTGATACTATCCAGAGTAGTGATACTATCAGAGCAGTGATACTATCCAGAGTACTGATACTATCAGTGATACTATCCAGAGTAGTGATACTATCAGTGATACTATCCAGAGTAGTGATACTATCAATGATACTATCCAGAGTAGTGATACTATCCAGAGTAGTGATACTATCAGTGATACTATCCAGAGTAGTGATACTATCCAGAGTAGTGATACTATCAGAGTATACTATCCAGAGCAGTGATACTATCCAGAGTAGTGATACTATCCAGAGTAGTGATACTATCCAGAGTAGTGGTACTATCCAGAGTAGTGATACTATCCAGAGTAGTGATACTATCCAGAGTAGTGATACTATCAGTGATACTATCCAGAGCAGTGATACTATCCAGAGTAGTGATACTATCCAGAGCAGTGATACTATCCAGAGTAGTGAAACTATCCAAAGCAGTGATACTATCCAGAGCAGTGATACTATCCAGAGTAGTGATACTATCAGTGATACTATCCAGAGTAGTGATACTATCCAGAGTAGTGATACTATCCAGAGTAGTGATACTATCCAGAGTAGTGATACTATCCAGAGCAGTGATACTATCAGAGTAGTGATACTATCAGTGATACTATCCAGAGCAGTGATACTATCCAGAGCAGTGATACTATCCAGAGTAGCGATACAATCCAGAGTAGTGATACAATCCAGAGTAGTGATACTATCCAGAGTAGTGATACTATCCAGAGCAGTGATACTATCCAGAGCAGTGATACTATCCAGAGCAGTGATACTATCCAGAGTAGTGATACTATCCAGAGTAGTGATACTATCCAGAGTAGTGATACTATCCAGAGTAGAGATACTATCAGTGATACTATCCAGAGTAGTGATACTATCCAGAGCAGTGATACTAGCCAGAGTAGTGATATTATCAGAGTAGTGATACTATCCAGAGTAGTGATACTATCAGAGTAGTGATACTATCCAGAGTAGTGATACTATCCAGAGTAGTGCTACTATCCAGAGTAGTGATACTATCCAGAGTAGTGATACTATCCAGAGTAGTGATACTATCCAGAGCAGTGATACTAGCCAGAGTAGTGATACTATCAGAGTAGTGATACTATCCAGAGCAGTGATACTATCAGAGTAGTGATACTATCAGTGATACTATCCAGAGCAGTGATACTATCCAGAGCAGTGATACTATCCAGAGTAGTGATACTATCCAGAGTAGTGATACAATCCAGAGTAGTGATACTATCCAGAGTAGTGATACTATCCAGAGTAGTGATACTATCCAGAGCAGTGATACTAGCCAGAGTAGTGATACTATCCAGAGCAGTGATACTATCCAGAGCAGTGATACTATCCAGAGTAGTGATACTATCCAGAGTAGTGATACTATCCAGAGTAGTGATACTATCCAGAGTAGTGATACTATCCAGAGTAGTGATACTATCAGAGTAGTGATACTATCCAGAGTAGTGATACTATCCAGAGCAGTGATACTATCCAGAGTAGTGATACTATCCAGAGTAGTGATACTATACAGAGTAGTTATACAATCAACAGTAGTGATACAATCAACAGTAGTGATACTATCCAGAGTAGTGATACTATCAGAGTAGTGATACTATCCAGAGTAGTGATACTATCCAGAGCAGTCATACTATCCAGAGCAGTGAGACTATCAAGAGTAGTGATACTATCCAGAGTAGTGATACTATCAGAGTAGTTATACAATCAACAGTAGTGATACAATCAACAGTAGTGATAGTATCCAGAGTAGTGATACTATCAGAGTAGTGATACTATCCAGAGTAGTGATACTATCCAGAGCAGTCATACTATCCAGAGCAGTGAGACTATCAAGAGTAGTGATACTATCAGTGATACTATCCAGAGTAGTGATACTATCAGAGTAGTGATACTATCCAGAGTAGTGATACTATCCAGAGTAGTGATACTATCAGTGATACTATCCAGAGCAGTGATACTAGCCAGAGCAGTGATACTAGCCAGAGCAGTGATACTACCAGAGTAGTGATACTATCAGTGATACTATCCAGAGCAGTGATACTAGCCAGAGCAGTGATACTAGCCAGAGCAGTGATACTAGCCAGAGCAGTGATACTACCAGAGTAGTGATACTATCAGTGATACTATCCAGAGCAGTGATACTAGCCAGAGCAGTGATACTAGCCAGAGCAGTGATACTACCAGAGTAGTGATACTATCAGTGATACTATCCAGAGCAGTGATACTATCCAGAGCAGTGATACTAGCCAGAGCAGTGATACTATCCAGAGCAGTGATACTAGCCAGAGCAGTGATACTAGCCAGAGCAGTGATACTACAAGAGTAGTGATACTATCAGTGATACTATCCAGAGCAGTGATACTATCCAGAGCAGTGATATTAGCCAGAGCAGTGATACTATCCAGAGCAGTGATACTAGCCAGAGCAGTGATACTAGCCAGAGCAGTGATACTAGCCAGAGCAGTGATACTATCCAGAGTAGTGATACTATCCAGAGCAGTGATACTAGCCAGAGCAGTGATACTATCCAGAGTAGTGATACTATCCAGAGCAGTGATACTATCCAGAGTAGTGATACTATCCAGAGTAGTGATACTATCCAGAGTAGTGATACTATCCAGAGTAGTGATACTATCCAGAGTAGTGATACTAGCCAGAGCAGTGATACTATCCAGAGCAGTGATACTATCCAGAGTAGTGATACTATCCAGAGTAGTGATACTATCCGGAGCAGTGATACTATCCAGAGCAGTGATACTATCCAGAGTAGTGATACTATCCAGAGTAGTGATACTATTCAGAGCAGTGATACTATCCAGAGTAGTGATACTATCATAGTAGTGATACTATCCAGAGTAGTGATACTATCCAGAGTAGTGATACTATCCAGAGTAGTGATACTATCAGTGATACTATCCAGAGTATTGATACTATCCAGAGTAGTGATACTATCAGTGATACTATCCAGAGCAGTGATACTATCCAGAGTAGTGATACTATCCAGAGCAGTGATACTATCCAGAGTAGTGATACTATCCAGAGTAGTGATACTATCCAGAGTAGTGATACTAGCAGTGATACTATCCAGAGTAGTGATACTATCCAGAGTAGTGATACTATCCAGAGTAGTGATACTATCCAGAGTAGTGATACTATCCAGAGCAGTGATACTATCCAGAGCAGTGATACTATCCAGAGCAATGATACTATCAGAGTAGTGATACTATCAGTGATACTATTCAGAGCAGTGATACTATCCAGGTTAGTGATACTATCCAGAGTAGTGATACTATCCAGAGTAGTGATACTATCCAGAGCAGTGATACTAGCCAGAGTAGTGATACTATCAGAGTAGTGATACTATACAGAGTAGTGATACTATCCAGAGTAGTGATACTATCAGTGATACTAGCCAGAGTAGTGATACTATCAGAGTAGTGATACTATCCAGAGTAGTGATACTATCAGTGATACTATCCAGAGTAGTGATACTATCCAGAGTAGTGATACTATCCAGAGTAGTGATACTATCAGAGCAGTGATACTATCCAGAGTACTGATACTATCAGTGATACTATCCAGAGTAGTGATACTATCAGTGACACTATCCAGAGTAGTGATACTATCAGTGATACTATCCAGAGTAGTGATACTATCCAGAGTAGTGATACTATCAGTGATACTATCCAGAGTAGTGATACTATCCAGAGTAGTGATACTATCGAGAGTAGTGATACTATCAAGGTAGTGATACTATCCAGAGCAGTGATACTATCCAGAGTAGTGATACTATCCAGAGTAGTGATACTATCCAGAGTAGTGGTACTATCCAGAGTAGTGATACTATCCAGAGTAGTGATACTATCCAGAGTAGTGGTACTATCCAGAGTAGTGATACTATCCAGAGTAGTGATACTATCCAGAGTAGTGATACTATCCAGAGTAGTGACACTATCAGTGATACTATCCAGAGCAGTGATACTATCCAGAGTAGTGATACTATCCAGAGCAGTGATACTATCCAGAGTAGTGAAACTATCCAAAGCAGTGATACTATCCAGAGCAGTGATACTATCCAGAGTAGTGATACTATCAGTGATACTATCCAGAGTAGTGATACTATCCAGAGTAGTGATACTATCCAGAGTAGTGATACTATCCAGAGTAGTGATACTATCAGTGATACTATCCAGAGTATTGATACTATCCAGAGTAGTGATACTATCAGTGATACTATCCAGAGCAGTGATACTATCCAGAGTACTGATACTATCCAGAGCAGTGATACTATCCAGAGTAGTGATACTATCCAGAGTAGTGATACTATCCAGAGTAGTGATACTAGAAGTGATACTATCCAGAGTAGTGATACTATCCAGAGTAGTGATACTATCCAGAGTAGTGATACTATCCAGAGTAGTGATACTATCCAGAGCAGTGATACTATCCAGAGCAGTGATACTATCCAGAGCAGTGATACTATCAGAGTAGTGATACTATCAGTGATACTATTCAGAGCAGTGATACTATCCAGGTTAGTGATACTATCCAGAGTAGTGATACTATCCAGAGTAGTGATACTATCCAGAGCAGTGACACTAGCTAGAGTAGTGATACTATCAGAGTAGTGATACTATCAGTGATACTATCCAGAGTAGTGATACTATCCAGAGTAGTGATACTATCAGTGATACTATCCAGAGTAGTGATACTATCAGTGGTACTATCCAGAGCAGTGATACTATCCAGAGCAGTGATACTATCAGTGATACTATCCAGAGTAGTGATACTATCCAGAGTAGTGATACTATCCAGAGTAGTGATACTATCCAGAGTAGTGATACTATCAGTGATACTATCCAGAGTAGTGATACTATCCAGAGCAGTGATACTATTCAGAGCAGTGATACTATCCAGAGTAGTGATACTATCCAGAGTAGTGATACTATCCAGAGTAGTGATACTATCCAGAGTAGTGATACTATCCAGAGCAGTGATACTATCCAGAGTAGTGATACTATCCAGAGTAGTGATACTATCCAGAGCAGTGATACTATCCAGAGTAGTGATACTATCCAGAGTAGTGATACTATCCAGAGCAGTGATACTATCCAGAGTAGTGATACTATCAGTGATACTATCCAGAGTAGTGATACTATCCAGAGTAGTGATACTATCCAGAGTAGTGATACTATCAGTGATACTATCCAGAGTAGTGATACTATCCAGAGCAGTGATACTATCCAGAGTAGTGATACTATCCAGAGTAGTGATACTATCAGAGTAGTGATACTATCCAGAGTAGTGATACTATCAGTGATACTATCCAGAGTAGTGATACTATCCAGAGCAGTGATACTAGCCAGAGTAGTGATATTATCAGAGTAGTGATACTATCCAGAGTAGTGATACTATCCAGAGTAGTGATACTATCAGTGATACTATCAGAGTAGTGATACTATCCAGAGTAGTGATACTATCCAGAGTAGTGATACTATCCAGAGTAGTGATACTATCCAGAGTAGTGATACTATCCAGAGCAGTGATACTAGCCAGAGTAGTGATACTATCAGAGTAGTGATACTATCCAGAGCAGTGATACTATCAGAGTAGTGATACTATCAGTGATACTATCCAGAGCAGTGATACTATCCAGAGCAGTGATACTATCCAGAGTAGTGATACTATCCAGAGTAGTGATACAATCCAGAGTAGTGATACTATCCAGAGTAGTGATACTATCCAGAGTAGTGATACTATCCAGAGCAGTGATACTAGCCAGAGTAGTGATACTATCCAGAGCAGTGATACTATCCAGAGCAGTGATACTATCCAGAGTAGTGATACTATCCAGAGTAGTGATACTATCCAGAGTAGTGATACTATCCAGAGTAGTGATACTATCCAGAGTAGTGATACTATCAGAGTAGTGATACTATCCAGAGTAGTGATACTATCCAGAGCAGTGATACTATCCAGAGTAGTGATACTATCCAGAGTAGTGATACTATACAGAGTAGTTATACAATCAACAGTAGTGATACAATCAACAGTAGTGATACTATCCAGAGTAGTGATACTATCAGAGTAGTGATACTATCCAGAGTAGTGATACTATCCAGAGCAGTCATACTATCCAGAGCAGTGAGACTATCAAGAGTAGTGATACTATCCAGAGTAGTGATACTATCAGAGTAGTTATACAATCAACAGTAGTGATACAATCAACAGTAGTGATACTATCCAGAGTAGTGATACTATCAGAGTAGTGATACTATCCAGAGTAGTGATACTATCCAGAGCAGTCATACTATCCAGAGCAGTGAGACTATCAAGAGTAGTGATACTATCAGTGATACTATCCAGAGTAGTGATACTATCCAGAGTAGTGATACTATCCAGAGTAGTGATACTATCCAGAGTAGTGATACTATCCAGAGTAGTGATACTATCAGTGATACTATCCAGAGCAGTGATACTAGCCAGAGCAGTGATACTAGCCAGAGCAGTGATACTACCAGAGTAGTGATACTATCAGTGATACTATCCAGAGCAGTGATACTAGCCAGAGCAGTGATACTAGCCAGAGCAGTGATACTAGCCAGAGCAGTGATACTACCAGAGTAGTGATACTATCAGTGGTACTATCCAGAGCAGTGATACTATCCAGAGCAGTGATACTATCAGTGATACTATCCAGAGTAGTGATACTATCCAGAGTAGTGATACTATCCAGAGTAGTGATACTATCCAGAGTAGTGATACTATCAGTGATACTATCCAGAGTAGTGATACTATCCATAGCAGTGATACTATTCAGAGCAGTGATACTATCCAGAGTAGTGATACTATCCAGAGTAGTGATACTATCCAGAGTTGTGATACTATCCAGAGTAGTGATACTATCCAGAGCAGTGATACTATCCAGAGCAGTGATACTATCCAGAGTAGTGATACTATCCAGAGTAGTGATACTATCCAGAGCAGTGATACTATCCAGAGTAGTGATACTATCAGTGATACTATCCAGAGTAGTGATACTATCCAGAGTAGTGATACTATCCAGAGTAGTGATACTATCAGTGATACTATCCAGAGTAGTGATACTATCAGAGTAGTGATACTATCCAGAGTAGTGATACTATCAGTGATACTATCCAGAGCAGTGATACTAGCCAGAGTAGTGATATTATCAGAGTAGTGATACTATCCAGAGTAGTGATACTATCAGAGTAGTGATACTATCCAGAGTAGTGATACTATCCAGAGTAGTGATACTATCCAGAGTAGTGATACTATCCAGAGTAGTGATACTATCCAGAGCAGTGATACTAGCCAGAGTAGTGATACTATCAGAGTAGTGATACTATCCAGAGCAGTGATACTATCAGAGTAGTGATACTATCAGTGATACTATCCAGAGCAGTGATACTATCCAGAGCAGTGATACTATCCAGAGTAGCGATACAATCCAGAGTAGTGATACTTCCAGAGTAGTGATACTATCCAGAGTAGTGATACAATCAACAGTAGTGATACTATCCAGAGTAGTGATACTATCCAGAGTAGTGATACTATCCAGAGTAGTGATACTATCCAGAGCAGTCATACTATCCAGAGCAGTGAGACTATCAAGAGTAGTGATACTATCAGTGATACTATCCAGAGTAGTGATACTATCCAGAGTAGTGATACTATCCAGAGTAGTGATACTATCCAGAGTAGTGATACTATCCAGAGTAGTGATACTATCAGTGATACTATCCAGAGCAGTGATACTAGCCAGAGCAGTGATACTAGCCAGAGCAGTGATACTACCAGAGTAGTGATACTATCAGTGATACTATCCAGAGCAGTGATACTAGCCAGAGCAGTGATACTAGCCAGAGCAGTGATACTAGCCAGAGCAGTGATACTACCAGAGTAGTGATACTATCAGTGGTACTATCCAGAGCAGTGATACTATCCAGAGCAGTGATACTATCAGTGATACTATCCAGAGTAGTGATACTATCCAGAGTAGTGATACTATCCAGAGTAGTGATACTATCCAGAGTAGTGATACTATCAGTGATACTATCCAGAGTAGTGATACTATCCATAGCAGTGATACTATTCAGAGCAGTGATACTATCCAGAGTAGTGATACTATCCAGAGTAGTGATACTATCCAGAGTAGTGATACTATCCAGAGCAGTGATACTATCCAGAGTAGTGATACTATCCAGAGCAGTGATACTATCCAGAGTAGTGATACTATCCAGAGTAGTGATACTATCCAGAGCAGTGATACTATCCAGAGTAGTGATACTATCAGTGATACTATCCAGAGTAGTGATACTATCCAGAGTAGTGATACTATCCAGAGTAGTGATACTATCAGTGATACTATCCAGAGTAGTGATACTATCAGAGTAGTGATACTATCCAGAGTAGTGATACTATCAGTGATACTATCCAGAGCAGTGATACTAGCCAGAGTAGTGATATTATCAGAGTAGTGATACTATCCAGAGTAGTGATACTATCAGAGTAGTGATACTATCCAGAGTAGTGATACTATCCAGAGTAGTGATACTATCCAGAGTAGTGATACTATCCAGAGCAGTGATACTAGCCAGAGTAGTGATACTATCAGAGTAGTGATACTATCCAGAGCAGTGATACTATCAGAGTAGTGATACTATCAGTGATACTATCCAGAGCAGTGATACTATCCAGAGCAGTGATACTATCCAGAGTAGCGATACAATCCAGAGTAGTGATACTATCCAGAGTAGTGATACTATCCAGAGTAGTGATACTATCCAGAGCAGTGATACTATCCAGAGCAGTGATACTATCCAGAGTAGTGATACTATCCAGAGTAGTGATACTATCCAGAGTAGTGATACTATCCAGAGTAGTGATACTATCCAGAGTAGTGATACTATCAGAGTAGTGATACTATCCAGAGTAGTGATACTATCCAGAGCAGTGATACTATCCAGAGTAGTGATACTATCCAGAGTAGTGATACTATACAGAGTAGTTATACAATCAACAGTAGTGATACAATCAACAGTAGTGATACTATCCAGAGTAGTGGTACTATCAGAGTAGTGATACTATCCAGAGTAGTGATACTATCCAGAGCAGTCATACTATCCAGAGCAGTGAGACTATCAAGAGTAGTGATACTATCCAGAGTAGTGATACTATCAGAGTAGTGATACTATCCAGAGTAGTGATACTATCCAGAGTAGTGATACTATCCAGAGTAGTGATACTATCCAGAGTAGTGATACTATCAGTGATACTATCCAGAGCAGTGATACTAGCCAGAGCAGTGATACTAGCCAGAGCAGTGATACTACCAGAGTAGTGATACTATCAGTGATACTATCCAGAGCAGTGATACTAGCCAGAGCAGTGATACTAGCCAGAGCAGTGATACTAGCCAGAGCAGTGATACTACCAGAGTAGTGATACTATCCGTGATACTATCCAGAGCAGTGATACTAGCCAGAGCAGTGATACTAGCCAGAGCAGTGATACTACCAGAGTAGTGATACTATCAGTGATACTATCCAGAGCAGTGATACTATCCAGAGCAGTGATACTAGCCAGAGCAGTGATACTATCCAGAGCAGTGATACTAGCCAGAGCAGTGATACTAGCCAGAGCAGTGATACTAGCCAGAGCAGTGATACTATCCAGAGTAGTGATACTATCCAGAGCAGTGATACTAGCCAGAGCAGTGATACTATCCAGAGTAGTGATACTATCCGGAGTAGTGATACTATCCAGAGTAGTGATACTATCCAGAGTAGTGATACTATCCAGAGTAGTGATACTAGCCAGAGCAGTGATACTATCCAGAGCAGTGATACTATCCAGAGTAGTGATACTATCCAGAGTAGTGATACTATCCAGAGCAGTGATACTATCCAGAGCAGTGATACTAT